>NW_026735547.1:0-118376 GCF_949786415.1 Peromyscus eremicus | reverse complement strand
ACAGTTCAGTGTGCACACCTCCATGTGGGCACACTCATTCTAACAGTTCAGTGTGCACACCTCCATGTGGACACACTCATTCTAACAGTTCAGTGTGCACACCTCCATGTGGGCACACTCATTCTAACAGTTCAGTGTGCACACCTCCACAGGGACACACTCATTTTAACAGTTCAATGTGCACACCTCCAGAGGGACACACACATTCTAACAGTTCAGTGTGCACACCTCCATGTGGACACAATCATTCTAACAGTTCAGTGTGCACACCTCCATGTTGACACATTCTAACAGTTCAGTGTGCACACCTCCATGTGGACACACTCATTCTAACAGTTCAGTGTGCACACCTCCATGTGGGCACACTCATTCTAACAGTTCAGTGTGCACACCTCCACAGGGACACACTCATTCTAACAGTTCAGTGTCCACACCTCCATGTGGGCACACTCATACTAACAGTTCAGTGTGCACACCTCCATGTGGACACACTCATTCTAACAGTTCAGTGTGCACACCTCCATGTGGACACACTCATTCTAACAGTTCAGTGTGCACACCTCCATATGGACAAATTCTAACAGTTCGGTGTGCACACCTCCATGTGGACACACTCATTCTAACAGTTCAGTGTGCACACCTCCACAGGAACACACTCATTCTAACAGTTCAGTGTGCACACCTCCATGTGGACACACTCATTCTAACAGTTCAGTGTGCACACATCCATGTGGACATAATCATTCTAACAGTTCAGTGTGCACACCTCCACAGGGACACACTCATTCTAACAGTTCAGTGTGCACACCTGCATGTGGACACAATCATTCTAACAGTTCAGTGTGCACACCTCCATGTGGGCATACTCATTCTAACAGTTCAGTGTTCACAGATCCATGTGGACACACTCATTCTAACAGTTCAGTGTGCACACCTCCATGTGGACACACTCATTCTAACATTTCAGTGTGCACACCTCCATGTGGACACACTCATTTTAACAGTTCATTGTGCACACCTCCACAGGGATACACCCATTCTAACAGTTCAGTGTGCACACCTCCATGTGGACACAATCATTCTAACAGTTCAGTGTGCACACCTCCATGTGGACACAATCTAACAGTTCAGTGTGCACAACTCCATGTGGACACACTCATTCTAACAGTTCAGTGTGCACACCTCCATGTGGACACACTCATTCTAACAGTTCAGTGTGCACACGTCCATGTGGACACACTCATTCTAACAGTTCAGTGTGCACACCTCCATGTGGACACACTCATTCTAACAGTTCAGTGTGCACACGTCCATGTGGACACACTCATTCTAACAGTTCAGTGTGCACACCTCCATGTGGGCACACTCATTTCTAACAGTTCAGTGTGCACACCTCCATGTGGGCACACTCATTCTAACAGTTCAGTGTGCACACCACCATGTGGGCACACTCATTCTAACAGTTCAGTGTGCACACCTCCATGTGGACACACTCATTCTAACTGTTCAGTGTGCACACCTCCATGTGGGCACACTCATTCTAACAGTTCAGTGTGCACACCTCCACAGGGATACACTCATTCTAACAGTTCAGTGTGCACACCTCCATGTGGACACACTCATTCTGACAGTTCAGTGTGCACACGTCCATGTGGGCACACTCATTCTAACAGTTCAGTGTGCACACTTCCATGTGGACACACTCATTCTAACAGTTCAGTGTGCACACCTCCATGTGGACACACTCATTCTAACAGTTCAGTGTGCACACCTCCATGTGGACACACTCATTCTAACATTACATTGTGCACACCTCCATGTGCACATATTCTAATAGTTCAGTGTGCACACCTCCATGTGGACACACTCATTCTAACAGTTCAGTGTGAACACCTCCATGTGGACACACTCATTCTAACATTTCAGTGTGCACAACTCCATGTGGGCACACTCATTCTAACATTTCAGTGTGCACACCTCCATGTGGACACAGACATTCTAACAGTTCAGTTTGCACACATCCATGTGGACACAATCATTCTAACAGTTCAGAGTGCACAACCCCAGGTGGGCACACTCATTCTAACAATTCAGTGTGCACACCTCCATGTGGGCACACTCATTCTAACAATTCAGTGTGCACACCTCCATGTGGACACACACATTATAACAGTTCAGGGTGCACACCTCCATGTGGACACACTCATTCTAACATTTCAGTGTGCACACCTCCACAGGGACACACTCATTCTAACAGTTAAGTGTGCACAACTCCATGTGGGCACACTCATTCTAACAGTTCAGAGTGCACACCTCCATGTCTACACAGTCATTCTAACTGTTCAGTGTGCACACCTGCATGTGGATAAATTCTAACACTTCAGTGTGCACACATCCATGTGGACATACTCATTCTAACATTTCAGTGTGCACACCTCCATGTGGGCACAATCATTCTAACAGTTCAGTGTGCACACCTCCATGTGGACACAATCATTCTAACAGTTCACTGTGCACACCTCCACAGGGACACACTCATTCTAACAGTTCAGTGTGCACACCTCCATGTGGGCACACTCATTCTAACAGTTCAGTGTGCACACCTTCATGTGGGCACACTCAATGTAACAGTTCAGTGTGTACACCTCCATGTGGACACACACATTCTAACAGTTCAGTGTGCACACCTCCATGTGGACACACTCATTCTAACAGTTCAGTGTGCACACCTCCACAGGGACACACTCATTCTAACAGTTCAGTGTGCACACCTCCATGTGGGCACACTCATTCTAACAGTTCAGTGTGCACACCTCCACAGGGACACACTCATTCTAACAGTTCAGTGTGCACACCTGCATGTGGACACAATCATTCTAACATTTCTGTGTGCACAACTCCATGTGGGCACACTCATTCTAACAGTTCAGTGTGCACACCTCCATGTGGACAAATTCTAACACTTCGGTGTGCACACGTCCATGTGGACACACTCATTCTAACATTTCAGTGTGCACAACTCCACAGGGACACACTCATTCTAACAGTTCAGTGTGCACACCTCCATGTGGACATAATCATTCTAACAGTTCAGTGTGCACACCTCCATGTGGACACACTCATTCTAAAAGTTCAGTGTGCACACCTCCATGTGGACACAATCATTCTAACAGTTCAGTGTGCACACCTCCATGTGGACACAATCTAACAGTTCAGTGTGCACACCTCCATGTGGACACACTCATTCTAACAGTTCAGTGTGCACACCTCCACAGGGACACACTCATTCTAACAGTTCAGTGTGCACACCTGCATGTGGACACAATCATTCTAAGAGTTCAGTGTGCACACCTCCATGTGGGCACACTCATTCTAACAGTTCAGTGTGCACACCTCCATGTGGGCACACTCATTGTAACAGTTCAGAGTGCACACCTCCATGTGGACACAATCATTCTAACAGTTCAGTGTGCACACCTCCATGTGGACACACTCATTCTAACAGTTCAGTGTGCACACCTCCACAGGGACACACTCATTCTAACAGTTCAGTGTGCACACCTCCATGTGGACACACTCATTCTAACAGTTCAGTGTGCACACATCCATGTGGACATAATCATTCTAACAGTTCAGTGTGCACACCTCCACAGGGACACACTCATTCTAACAGTTCAGTGTGCACACCTGCATGTGGACACAATCATTCTAACAGTTCAGTGTGCACACCTCCATGTGGGCATACTCATTCTAACAGTTCAGTGTTCACAGATCCATGTGGACACACTCATTCTAACAGTTCAGTGTGCACAACTCCATGTGGACACACTCATTCTAACATTTCAGTGTGCACACCTCCATGTGGACACACTCATTTTAACAGTTCATTGTGCACACCTCCACAGGGATACACCCATTCTAACAGTTCAGTGTGCACACCTCCATGTGCACACAATCATTCTAACAGTTCAGTGTGCACACCTCCATGTGGACACAATCTAACAGTTCAGTGTGCACAACTCCATGTGGACACACTCATTCTAACAGTTCAGTGTGCACACCTCCATGTGGACACACTCATTCTAACAGTTCAGTGTGCACACGTCCATGTGGACACACTCATTCTAACAGTTCAGTGTGCACACCTCCATGTGGACACACTCATTCTAACAGTTCAGTGTGCACACGTCCATGTGGACACACTCATTCTAACAGTTCAGTGTGCACACCTCCATGTGGGCACACTCATTTCTAACAGTTCAGTGTGCACACCTCCATGTGGGCACACTCATTCTAACAGTTCAGTGTGCACACCACCATGTGGGCACACTCATTCTAACAGTTCAGTGTGCACACCTCCATGTGGACACACTCATTCTAACTGTTCAGTGTGCACACCTCCATGTGGGCACACTCATTCTAACAGTTCAGTGTGCACACCTCCACAGGGATACACTCATTCTAACAGTTCAGTGTGCACACCTCCATGTGGACACACTCATTCTGACAGTTCAGTGTGCACACGTCCATGTGGGCACACTCATTCTAACAGTTCAGTGTGCACACTTCCATGTGGACACACTCATTCTAACAGTTCAGTGTGCACACCTCCATGTGGACACACTCATTCTAACAGTTCAGTGTGCACACCTCCATGTGGACACACTCATTCTAACATTACATTGTGCACACCTCCATGTGCACATATTCTAATAGTTCAGTGTGCACACCTCCATGTGGACACACTCATTATAACAGTTCAGTGTGCACACCTCCATGTGGACACAATCATTCTAACAGTTCATTGTGCACAAATCCATGTGGGCACACTCATTCTAACAGTTCAGTGTGCACACCTCCATGTGGGCACACTCAATGTAACAGTTCAGTGTGTACACCTCCATGTGGACACACACATTCTAACAGTTCAGTGTGCACACCTCCATGTGGACACACTCATTCTAACAGTTCAGTGTGCACACCTCCACAGGGACACACTCATTCTAACAGTTCAGTGTGCACACCTCCATGTGGGCACACTCATTCTAACAGTTCAGTGTGCACACCTCCACAGGGACACACTCATTCTAACAGTTCAGTGTGCACACCTGCATGTGGACACAATCATTCTAACATTTCTGTGTGCACAACTCCATGTGGGCACACTCATTCTAACAGTTCAGTGTGCACACCTCCATGTGGACAAATTCTAACACTTCGGTGTGCACACGTCCATGTGGACACACTCATTCTAACATTTCAGTGTGCACAACTCCACAGGGACACACTCATTCTAACAGTTCAGTGTGCACACCTCCATGTGGACATAATCATTCTAACAGTTCAGTGTGCACACCTCCATGTGGACACACTCATTCTAAAAGTTCAGTGTGCACACCTCCATGTGGACACAATCATTCTAACAGTTCAGTGTGCACACCTCCATGTGGACACAATCTAACAGTTCAGTGTGCACACCTCCATGTGGACACACTCATTCTAACAGTTCAGTGTGCACACCTCCACAGGGACACACTCATTCTAACAGTTCAGTGTGCACACCTGCATGTGGACACAATCATTCTAAGAGTTCAGTGTGCACACCTCCATCTGGGCACACTCATTCTAACAGTTCAGTGTGCACACCTCCATGTGGGCACACTCATTGTAACAGTTCAGAGTGCACACCTCCATGTGGACACAATCATTCTAACAGTTCAGTGTGCACACCTCCATGTGGACACACTCATTCTAACAGTTCAGTGTGCACACCTCCACAGGGACACACTCATTCTAACAGTTCAGTGTGCACACCTCCATGTGGACACACTCATTCTAACAGTTCAGTGTGCACACATCCATGTGGACATAATCATTCTAACAGTTCAGTGTGCACACCTCCACAGGGACACACTCATTCTAACAGTTCAGTGTGCACACCTGCATGTGGACACAATCATTCTAACAGTTCAGTGTGCACACCTCCATGTGGGCATACTCATTCTAACAGTTCAGTGTTCACAGATCCATGTGGACACACTCATTCTAACAGTTCAGTGTGCACAACTCCATGTGGACACACTCATTCTAACATTTCAGTGTGCACACCTCCATGTGGACACACTCATTTTAACAGTTCATTGTGCACACCTCCACAGGGATACACCCATTCTAACAGTTCAGTGTGCACACCTGCATGTGCACACAATCATTCTAACAGTTCAGTGTGCACACCTCCATGTGGACACAATCTAACAGTTCAGTGTGCACAACTCCATGTGGACACACTCATTCTAACAGTTCATTGTGCACACCTCCATGTGGACACACTCATTCTAACAGTTCAGTGTGCACACGTCCATGTGGACACACTCATTCTAACAGTTCAGTGTGCACACCTCCATGTGGACACACTCATTCTAACAGTTCAGTGTGCACACGTCCATGTGGACACACTCATTCTAACAGTTCAGTGTGCACACCTCCATGTGGGCACACTCATTTCTAACAGTTCAGTGTGCACACCTCCATGTGGGCACACTCATTCTAACAGTTCAGTGTGCACACCACCATGTGGGCACACTCATTCTAACAGTTCAGTGTGCACACCTCCATGTGGACACACTCATTCTAACTGTTCAGTGTGCACACCTCCATGTGGGCACACTCATTCTAACAGTTCAGTGTGCACACCTCCACAGGGATACACTCATTCTAACAGTTCAGTGTGCACACGTCCATGTGGACACACTCATTCTGACAGTTCAGTGTGCACACGTCCATGTGGGCACACTCATTCTAACAGTTCAGTGTGCACACTTCCATGTGGACACACTCATTCTAACAGTTCAGTGTGCACACCTCCATGTGGACACACTCATTCTAACAGTTCAGTGTGCACACCTCCATGTGGACACACTCATTCTAACATTACATTGTGCACACCTCCATGTGCACATATTCTAATAGTTCAGTGTGCACACCTCCATGTGGACACACTCATTCTAACAGTTCAGTGTGAACACCTCCATGTGGACACACTCATTCTAACATTTCAGTGTGCACAACTCCATGTGGGCACACTCATTCTAACATTTCAGTGTGCACACCTCCATGTGGACACAGACATTCTAACAGTTCAGTTTGCACACATCCATGTGGACACAATCATTCTAACAGTTCAGAGTGCACAACCCCAGGTGGGCACACTCATTCTAACAATTCAGTGTGCACACCTCCATGTGGGCACACTCATTCTAACAATTCAGTGTGCACACCTCCATGTGGACACACACATTATAACAGTTCAGTGTGCACACCTCCATGTGGACACACTCATTCTAACATTTCAGTGTGCACACCTCCACAGGGACACACTCATTCTAACAGTTAAGTGTGCACAACTCCATGTGGGCACACTCATTCTAACAGTTCAGAGTGCACACCTCCATGTCTACACAGTCATTCTAACTGTTCAGTGTGCACACCTCCATGTGCATAAATTCTAACACTTCAGTGTGCACACATCCATGTGGACATACTCATTCTAACATTTCAGTGTGCACACCTCCATGTGGGCACAATCATTCTAACAGTTCAGTGTGCACACCTCCATGTGGACACAATCATTCTATCAGTTCACTGTGCACACCTCCACAGGGACACACTCATTGTAACAGTTCAGTGTGCACACCTGCATGTGGACACAATCATTCTAACAGTTCAGTGTGCACACCACCATGTGGGCACACTCATTCTAACAGTTCAGTGTGCACACCTCCATGTGGACACAGTCATTATAACAGTTCAGTGTGCACACCTCCATGTGGACACAATCATTCTAACAGTTCATTGTGCACAAATCCATGTGGGCACACTCATTCTAACAGTTCAGTGTGCACACCTCCATGTGGGCACACTCAATGTAACAGTTCAGTGTGTACACCTCCATGTGGACACACACATTCTAACAGTTCAGTGTGCACACCTCCATGTGGACACACTCATTCTAACAGTTCAGTGTGCACACCTCCACAGGGACACACTCATTCTAACAGTTCAGTGTGCACACCTCCATGTGGGCACACTCATTCTAACAGTTCAGTGTGCACACCTCCACAGGGACACACTCATTCTAACAGTTCAGTGTGCACACCTGCATGTGGACACAATCATTCTAACATTTCTGTGTGCACAACTCCATGTGGGCACACTCATTCTAACAGTTCAGTGTGCACACCTCCATGTGGACAAATTCTAACACTTCGGTGTGCACACGTCCATGTGGACACACTCATTCTAACATTTCAGTGTGCACAACTCCACAGGGACACACTCATTCTAACAGTTCAGTGTGCACACCTCCATGTGGACATAATCATTCTAACAGTTCAGTGTGCACACCTCCATGTGGACACACTCATTCTAAAAGTTCAGTGTGCACACCTCCATGTGGACACAATCATTCTAACAGTTCAGTGTGCACACCTCCATGTGGACACAATCTAACAGTTCAGTGTGCACACCTCCATGTGGACACACTCATTCTAACAGTTCAGTGTGCACACCTCCACAGGGACACACTCATTCTAACAGTTCAGTGTGCACACCTGCATGTGGACACAATCATTCTAAGAGTTCAGTGTGCACACCTCCATGTGGGCACACTCATTCTAACAGTTCAGTGTGCACACCTCCATGTGGGCACACTCATTGTAACAGTTCAGAGTGCACACCTCCATGTGGACACAATCATTCTAACAGTTCAGTGTGCACACCTCCATGTGGACACACTCATTCTAACAGTTCAGTGTGCACACCTCCATGTGGACACACTCATTCTAACAGTTAAGTGTGCACACCTTCATGTGGACACACTCATTTTAAGAGTTCAGTGTGCACACCTCCATGTGGAAACACTCATTCTAACAGTTCAGTGTGCACTCCTCCATGTGGACAAATTCTAACACTTCGGTGTTCACACGTCCATGTGGACACACTCTTTCTAACATTTCAGTGTGCACACCTCCACAGGGACACACTCATTCTAACAGTTCAGTGTGCACACCTCCAGGTGGACATAATCATTCTAACAGTTCAGTGTGCACACCTCCATGTGGACACACTCATTCTAACAGTTCAGTGTGCACACCTCCATGTGGGCACACTCATTCTAACAGATCAGTGTGCAAACCTCCATGTGTACACACTCATTCTAACAGTTCAGTGTGCACACCTCCATGTGGGCACACTCAATGTAACAGTTCAGTGTGTACACCTCCATGTGGACACACACATTCTAACAGTTCAGTGTGCACACCTCCATGTGGACACACTCATTCTAACAGTTCAGTGTGCACACCTCCACAGGGACACACTCATTCTAACAGTTCAGTGTGCACACCTCCATGTGGGCACACTCATTCTAACAGTTCAGTGTGCACACCTCCACAGGGACACACTCATTCTAACAGTTCAGTGTGCACACCTGCATGTGGACACAATCATTCTAACATTTCTGTGTGCACAACTCCATGTGGGCACACTCATTCTAACAGTTCAGTGTGCACACCTCCATGTGGACAAATTCTAACACTTCGGTGTGCACACGTCCATGTGGACACACTCATTCTAACATTTCAGTGTGCACAACTCCACAGGGACACACTCATTCTAACAGTTCAGTGTGCACACCTCCATGTGGACATAATCATTCTAACAGTTCAGTGTGCACACCTCCATGTGGACACACTCATTCTAAAAGTTCAGTGTGCACACCTCCATGTGGACACAATCATTCTAACAGTTCAGTGTGCACACCTCCATGTGGACACAATCTAACAGTTCAGTGTGCACACCTCCATGTGGACACACTCATTCTAACAGTTCAGTGTGCACACCTCCACAGGGACACACTCATTCTAACAGTTCAGTGTGCACACCTGCATGTGGACACAATCATTCTAAGAGTTCAGTGTGCACACCTCCATGTGGGCACACTCATTCTAACAGTTCAGTGTGCACACCTCCATGTGGGCACACTCATTGTAACAGTTCAGAGTGCACACCTCCATGTGGACACAATCATTCTAACAGTACAGTGTGCACACCTCCATGTGGACACACTCATTCTAACAGTTCAGTGTGCACACCTCCACAGGGACACACTCATTCTAACAGTTCAGTGTGCACACCTCCATGTGGACACACTCATTCTAACAGTTCAGTGTGCACACATCCATGTGGACATAATCATTCTAACAGTTCAGTGTGCACACCTCCACAGGGACACACTCATTCTAACAGTTCAGTGTGCACACCTGCATGTGGACACAATCATTCTAACAGTTCAGTGTGCACACCTCCATGTGGGCATACTCATTCTAACAGTTCAGTGTTCACAGATCCATGTGGACACACTCATTCTAACAGTTCAGTGTGCACAACTCCATGTGGACACACTCATTCTAACATTTCAGTGTGCACACCTCCATGTGGACACACTCATTTTAACAGTTCATTGTGCACACCTCCACAGGGATACACCCATTCTAACAGTTCAGTGTGCACACCTCCATGTGGACACAATCATTCTAACAGTTCAGTGTGCACACCTCCATGTGGACACAATCTAACAGTTCAGTGTGCACAACTCCATGTGGACACACTCATTCTAACAGTTCAGTGTGCACACCTCCATGTGGACACACTCATTCTAACAGTTCAGTGTGCACACGTCCATGTGGACACACTCATTCTAACAGTTCAGTGTGCACACCTCCATGTGGACACACTCATTCTAACAGTTCAGTGTGCACACGTCCATGTGGACACACTCATTCTAACAGTTCAGTGTGCACACCTCCATGTGGGCACACTCATTTCTAACAGTTCAGTGTGCACACCTCCATGTGGGCACACTCATTCTAACAGTTCAGTGTGCACACCACCATGTGGGCACACTCATTCTAACAGTTCAGTGTGCACACCTCCATGTGGACACACTCATTCTAACTGTTCAGTGTGCACACCTCCATGTGGGCACACTCATTCTAACAGTTCAGTGTGCACACCTCCACAGGGATACACTCATTCTAACAGTTCAGTGTGCACACCTCCATGTGGACACACTCATTCTGACAGTTCAGTGTGCACACGTCCATGTGGGCACACTCATTCTAACAGTTCAGTGTGCACACTTCCATGTGGACACACTCATTCTAACAGTTCAGTGTGCACACCTCCATGTGGACACACTCATTCTAACAGTTCAGTGTGCACACCTCCATGTGGACACATTCATTCTAACATTACATTGTGCACACCTCCATGTGCACATATTCTAATAGTTCAGTGTGCACACCTCCATGTGGACACACTCATTCTAACAGTTCAGTTTGAACACCTCCATGTGGACACACTCATTCTAACATTTCAGTGTGCACAACTCCATGTGAGCACACTCATTCTAACATTTCAGTGTGCACACCTCCATGTGGACACAGACATTCTAACAGTTCAGTTTGCACACATCCATGTGGACACAATCATTCTAACAGTTCAGAGTGCACAACCCCAGGTGGGCACACTCATTCTAACAATTCAGTGTGCACACCTCCATGTGGGCACACTCATTCTAACAATTCAGTGTGCACACCTCCATGTGGACACACACATTATAACAGTTCAGTGTGCACACCTCCATGTGGACACACTCATTCTAACATTTCAGTGTGCACACCTCCACAGGGACACACTCATTCTAACAGTTAAGTGTGCACAACTCCATGTGGGCACACTCATTCTAACAGTTCAGAGTGCACACCTCCATGTCTACACAGTCATTCTAACTGTTCAGTGTGCACACCTCCATGTGCATAAATTCTAACACTTCAGTGTGCACACATCCATGTGGACATACTCATTCTAACATTTCAGTGTGCACACCTCCATGTGGGCACAATCATTCTAACAGTTCAGTGTGCACACCTCCATGTGGACACAATCATTCTAACAGTTCAGTGTGCACACCACCATGTGGGCACACTCATTCTAACAGTTCAGTGTGCACACCTCCATGTGGACACAGTCATTATAACAGTTCAGTGTGCACACCTCCATGTGGACACAATCATTCTAACAGTTCATTGTGCACAAATCCATGTGGGCACACTCATTCTAACAGTTCAGTGTGCACACCTCCATGTGGGCACACTCAATGTAACAGTTCAGTGTGTACACCTCCATGTGGACACACACATTCTAACAGTTCAGTGTGCACACCTCCATGTGGACACACTCATTCTAACAGTTCAGTGTGCACACCTCCACAGGGACACACTCATTCTAACAGTTCAGTGTGCACACCTCCATGTGGGCACACTCATTCTAACAGTTCAGTGTGCACACCTCCACAGGGACACACTCATTCTAACAGTTCAGTGTGCACACCTGCATGTGGACACAATCATTCTAACATTTCTGTGTGCACAACTCCATGTGGGCACACTCATTCTAACAGTTCAGTGTGCACACCTCCATGTGGACAAATTCTAACACTTCGGTGTGCACACGTCCATGTGGACACACTCATTCTAACATTTCAGTGTGCACAACTCCACAGGGACACACTCATTCTAACAGTTCAGTGTGCACACCTCCATGTGGACATAATCATTCTAACAGTTCAGTGTGCACACCTCCATGTGGACACACTCATTCTAAAAGTTCAGTGTGCACACCTCCATGTGGACACAATCATTCTAACAGTTCAGTGTGCACACCTCCATGTGGACACAATCTAACAGTTCAGTGTGCACACCTCCATGTGGACACACTCATTCTAACAGTTCAGTGTGCACACCTCCACAGGGACACACTCATTCTAACAGTTCAGTGTGCACACCTGCATGTGGACACAATCATTCTAAGAGTTCAGTGTGCACACCTCCATGTGGGCACACTCATTCTAACAGTTCAGTGTGCACACCTCCATGTGGGCACACTCATTGTAACAGTTCAGAGTGCACACCTCCATGTGGACACAATCATTCTAACAGTTCAGTGTGCACACCTCCATGTGGACACACTCATTCTAACAGTTCAGTGTGCACACCTCCATGTGGACACACTCATTCTAACAGTTCAGTGTGCACACCTTCATGTGGACACACTCATTTTAAGAGTTCAGTGTGCACACCTCCATGTGGACACACTCATTCTAACAGTTCAGTGTGCACTCCTCCATGTGGACAAATTCTAACACTTCGGTGTTCACACGTCCATGTGGACACACTCTTTCTAACATTTCAGTGTGCACACCTCCACAGGGACACACTCATTCTAACAGTTCAGTGTGCACACCTCCAGGTGGACATAATCATTCTAACAGTTCAGTGTGCACACCTCCATGTGGACACACTCATTCTAACAGTTCAGTGTGCACACCTCCATGTGGGCACACTCATTCTAACAGATCAGTGTGCAAACCTCCATGTGTACACACTCATTCTAACAGTTCAGTGTGCACACCTCCATGTGGGCACACTCATTCTAACAGTTCAGTGTGCACACCTCCACAGGGACACACTCATTCTAACAGTTCAATGTGCACACCTCCAGAGGGACACACTCATTCTAACAGTTCAGTGTGCACACCTCCATGTGGACACAATCATTCTAACAGTTCAGAGTGCACACCTCCATGTGGACACATTCTAACAGTTCAGTGTGCACACCTCCATGTGGACACACTCATTCTAACAGTTCAGTGTGCACACCTCCATGTGGGCACACTCATTCTAACAGTTCAGTGTGCACACCTCCACAGGGACACACTCATTCTAACAGTTCAGTGTGCACACCTCCATGTGGGCACACTCATACTAACATTTCAGTGTGCACACCTCCATGTGGACACACTCATTCTAACAGTTCAGTGTGCACACCTCCATGTGGACACACTCATTCTAACAGTTCAGTGTGCACACCTCCATGTGGACAAATTCTAACAGTTCGGTGTGCACACCTCCATGTGGACACACTGATTCTAACAGTTCAGTGTGCACACGTCTATGTGGACACACTCATTCTAACAGTTCAGTGTGCACACCTCCACAGGGACACACTCATTCTAACAGTTCAGTGTGCACACCTCCATGTGGACACACTCATTCTAACAGTTCAGTGTGCACAATTCCATGTGGACACACTCATTTTAACAGTTCATTGTGCACACCTCCACAGGGATACACCCATTCTAACAGTTCAGTGTGCACACCTCCATGTGGACACACTCATTCTAAGAGTTCAGTGTGCATACCTACATGTGGACACAGTCATTCTAACAGTTCAGTGTGCACACCTCCATGTGGACAAATTCTAACACTTCGGTGTGCACACGTCCATATGGACACACTCATTCTAACATTTCAGTGTGCACACCTCCACAGGGACACACTCATTCTAACAGTTCAGTGTGCACACCTCCATGTGGACATAATCATTCTAACAGTTCAGTGTGCACACCTCCAGAGGGACACACTCATTCTAAAAGTTCAGTGTGCACACCTCCATGTGGACA
The DNA here is from genome assembly GCF_949786415.1 of Peromyscus eremicus. Classification (NCBI taxonomy): domain Eukaryota; kingdom Metazoa; phylum Chordata; class Mammalia; order Rodentia; family Cricetidae; genus Peromyscus; species Peromyscus eremicus. The sequence continues at coordinate 103,795 of NW_026735547.1, read as the reverse complement.
CAATCATTCTAACAGTTCAGTGTGCACACCTCCATGTGGACACAATCTAACAGTTCAGTGTGCACACCTCCATGTGGACACACTCATTCTAACAGTTCAGTGTGCACACCTCCATGTGGGCACACTCATTCTAACAGATCAGTGTGCAAACCTCCATGTGGACACACTCATTCTAACAGTTCATTGTGCACACCTCCATGTGGGAACACTCATTCTAACAGTTCAGTGTGCACACCTCCATGTGGGCACACTCATTGTAACAGTTCAGAGTGCACACCTCCATGTGGACACAATCATTCTAACAGTTCAGTGTGCACACCTCCATGTGGACACATTCTAACAGTTCAGTGTGCACACCTCCATGTGGACACACTCATTCTAACAGTTCAGTGTGCACACCTCCATGTGGGCACACTCATTCTAACAGTTCAGTGTGCACACCTCCATGTGGGCACACTCATTCTAACAGTTCAGTGTGCACACCTCCACAGGGACACACTCATTCTAACAGTTCAATGTGCACACCTCCAGAGGGACACACTCATTCTAACAGTTCAGTGTGCACACCTCCATGTGGACACACTCATTCTAACAGTTCAGTGTGCACACCTCCATGTGGGCACACTCATACTAACATTTCAGTGTGCACACCTCCATGTGGACACACTCATTCTAACAGTTCAGTGTGCACACCTCCATGTGGACACACTCATTCTAACAGTTCAGTGTGCACACCTCCATGTGGACAAATTCTAACAGTTCGGTGTGCACACCTCCATGTGGACACACTCATTCTAACAGTTCAGTGTGCACACCTCCATGTGGACACACTCATTCTAACAGTTCAGTGTGCACACCTCCACAGGGACACACTCATTCTAACAGTTCAGTGTGCACACCTCCATGTGGACACACTCATTCTAACAGTTCAGTGTGCACATCTCCATGTGGACACACTCATTTTAACAGTTCATTGTGCACACCTCCACAGGGATACACCCATTCTAACAGTTCAGTGTGCACACCTCCATGTGGACACACTCATTCTAACTGTTCAGTGTGCACACCTCCATGTGGACACACTCATTCTAACATTTCAGTGTGCACACCTCCACAGGGACACACTCATTCTAACAGTTCAGTGTGCACCCCTCCATGTGGACATAATCATTCTAACAGTTCAGTGTGCCCACCTCCATGTGGACACACTCATTCTAACAGTTCAGTGTGCACACCTCCATGTGGACACAATCATTCTAACAGTTCAGTGTGCACACCTCCATGTGGACACACTCATTCTAACAGTTCAGTGTGCACACCTCCATGTGGACAAATTCTAACACTTCGGTGTGCACACCTCCATGTGGACACACTCATTCTAACATTTCAGTGTGCACACCTCCACAGGTACACACTCATTCTAACAGTTCAGTGTGCACACCTCCATGTGGACATAATCATTCTAACAGTTCAGTGTGCACACCTCCAGAGGGACACACTTATTCTAACAGTTCAGTGTGCACACCTCCATGTGGACACAATCATTCTAAGAGTTCAGGGTGCACACCTCCATGAGGACACATTCTAACAGTTCAGTGTGCACACCTCCATGTGGACACACTCATTCTAACAGTTCAGTGTGCACACCTCCATGTGGGCACACTCATTCTAACAGATCAGTGTGCACACATCCATGTGTACACACTCATACTAACAGTACATTGTGCACACCTCCATGTGGGCACACTCATTCTAACAGTTCAGTGTGTACACCTCCATGTGGACACACTCATTCTAACAGTTCAATGTGCACACCTCCATGTGGACAAACTCATTCTAACAGTTCATTGTGCACACCTCCATGTGGGCACACTCATTCTAACAGTTCAGTGTGCACACCTCCATGTGGACACACTCTTTCTAACAGTAATTGTGCACACCTCCATGTGGGCACACTCATTCTAACAGTTCAGTGTGCACACCTCCATGTGGACACACACATTCTAACAGTTCAGTGTGGACACCTCCATGTGGACACACTCATTCTAACAGTTCACGGTGCACACCTCCACAGGGACACACTCATTCTAACATTTCAGTGTGAACACCTCCATGTGGGCACACTCATTCTAACAGTTCAGTGTGCACACCTCCACAGGGACACACTCATTCTAACAGTTCAGTGTGCACACCTCCATGTGGGCACACTCATTTCTAACAGTTCAGTGTGCACACCTCCATGTGTACACACTCATTCTAAAAGTTCATTGTGCACACCACCATGTGGGCACACTCATTCTAACAGTTCAGTGTGCACACCTCCATGTGGACACACTCATTCTAACTGTTCAGTGTGCACACCTCCATGTGGGCACACTCATTCTAACAGTTCAGTGTGCACACCTCCACAGGGATACACTCATTCTAACAGTCCAGTGTGCACACCTACATGTGGACACACTCATTCTGACAGTTCAGTGTGCACACCTCCATGTGGACACACTCATTCTAACAGTTCATTGTGCACACCTCCATGTGGGCACACTCATTCTAACAGTTCAGTGTGCACACCTCCACAGGGATACACTCATTCTAACAGTTCAGTGTGCACACCTCCATGTGGACACACTCATTCTGACAGTTCAGTGTGCACACTTCCATGTGGACACACTCATTCTAACAGTTCAGTGTGCACACCTCCATGTGGACACACTCATTCTAACAGTTCAGTGTGCACACCTCCATGTGGACACACTCATTCTAACATTACATTGTGCACACCTCCATGTGCACATATTCTAACAGTTCAGTGTGCACACCTCCATGTGGGCACACTAATTCTAACAGTTCAGTGTGCACACCTCCATGTGGACACACTCATTCTAACATTTCAGTGTGCACCCCTCCATGTGGGCACACTCATTCTAACAGTTAAGTGTGCACACCTCCATGTGGACACAGACAATCTTACAGTTCAGTTTTCACACCTCCATGTGGACACAATCATTCTAACAGTTCAGTGTGCACACCTCCATGTGGACACACTCATTCTAACATTACATTGTGCAAACCTCTATGTGCACATATTCTAACAGTTCAGTGTGCACACCTCCATGTGGGCACACTCATTCTAATAGTTCAGTGTGCACACCTCCATGTGGACACACTCATTCTAACATTTCAGTGTGCACACCTCCATGTGGGCACACTCATTCTAACAGTTCAGTGTGCACAACTCCATGTGGACACAAACATTATAACAGTTCAGTGTGCACACCTCCATGTGGGCACACTCATTCTAACAGTTCAGTGTGCACACCTCCACAGGGACACACTCATTCTAACAGTTCAGTGTGCACAACTGCATGTGGACACAATCATTCTAAGAGTTCAGTGTGCACACCTCCATGTGGGCACACTCATTCTAATAGTTCAGTGTGCACACCTCCATGTGGGCACACTCATTGTAACAGTTCAGAGTGCACACCTCCATGTGGACACAATCATTCTAACAGTTCAGTGTACACACCTCCATGTGGACACACTCATTCTAACAGTTCAGTGTGCACACCTCCATGTGGACAAATTCTAACAGTTCGGTGTGCACACCTCCATGTGGACACACTCATTCTAACAGTTCAGTGTGCACACCTCTATGTGGACACACTCATTCTAACAGTTCAGTGTGCACACCTCTATGTGGACACTCTCATTCTAACAGTTCAGTGTGCACACCTCCAGAGGGACACACTCATTCTAACAGTTCAGTGTGCACACCTCCATGTGGACACACTCATTCTAACAGTTCAGTGTGCACACATCCATGTGGACATAATCATTCTAACAGTTCAGTGTGCACACCTCCACAGGGACACACTCATTCTAACAGTTCAGTGTGCACACCTGCATGTGGACACAATCATTCTAACAGTTCAGTGTGCACACCTGCATGTGGGCATACTCATTCTAACAGTTCAGTGTTCACAGATCCATGTGGACACACTCATTCTAACAGTTCAGTGTGCACACCTCCATGTGGACACACTCATTCTAACATTTCAGTGTGCACAACTCCATGTGGACACAATCATTCTAACAGTTCAGTGTGCACACCTCCATGTGGACACATTCTAACAGTTCAGTGTGCACACCTCCATGTGGACACAATCATTCTAACAGTTCAGTGTGCACACCTCCATGTGGACACAATCTAACAGTTCAGTGTGCACAACTCCATGTGGACACACTCATTCTAACAGTTCAGTGTGCACACCTCCATGTGGGCACACTCATTCTAACAGTTCTGTGTGCACACCTCCACAGGGATACACTCATTCTAACAGTTCAGTGTGCACACCTCCATGTGGACACACTCATTCTGACAGTTCAGTGTGCACACCTCCATGTGGGCACACTCATTCTAACAGTTCAGTGTGCACACTTCCATGTGGACACACTCATTCTAACAGTTCAGTGTTCACACCTCCATGTGGACACACTCATTCTAACAGTTCAGTGTGCACACCTCCATGTGGACACACTCATTCTAACATTACATTGTGCACACCTCCATGTGCACATATTCTAACAGTTCAGTGTGCACACCTCCATGTGGACACACTCATTCTAACAGTTCAGTGTGAACACCTCCATGTGGACACACACATTCTAACATTTCAGTGTGCACAACTCCATGTGGGCACACTCATTCTAACATTTCAGTGTGCACACCTCCATGTGGACACAGACATTCTAACAGTTCAGTTTGCACACATCCATGTGGACACAATCATTCTAACAGTTCAGAGTGCACAACCCCAGGTAGGCACACTCATTCTAACAATTCAGTGTGCACACCTCCATGTGGGCACACTCATTCTAACAGTTCAGTGTGCACACCTCAATGTGGACACACACATTATAACAGTTCACTGTGCACACCTCCATGTGGACACACTCATTCTAACATTTCAGTGTGCACACCTCCACAGGGACACACTCATTCTAACAGTTCTGTGTGCACACCTCCACAGGGATACACTCATTCTAACAGTTCAGTGTGCACACCTCCATGTGGACACACTCATTCTGACAGTTCAGTGTGCACACCTCCATGTGGGCACACTCATTCTAACAGTTCAGTGTGCACACTTCCATGTGGACACACTCATTCTAACAGTTCAGTGTTCACACCTCCATGTGGACACACTCATTCTAACAGTTCAGTGTGCACACCTCCATGTGGACACACTCATTCTAACATTACATTGTGCACACCTCCATGTGCACATATTCTAACAGTTCAGTGTGCACACCTCCATGTGGACACACTCATTCTAACAGTTCAGTGTGAACACCTCCATGTGGACACACACATTCTAACATTTCAGTGTGCACAACTCCATGTGGGCACACTCATTCTAACATTTCAGTGTGCACACCTCCATGTGGACACAGACATTCTAACAGTTCAGTTTGCACACATCCATGTGGACACAATCATTCTAACAGTTCAGAGTGCACAACCCCAGGTAGGCACACTCATTCTAACAATTCAGTGTGCACACCTCCATGTGGGCACACTCATTCTAACAGTTCAGTGTGCACACCTCAATGTGGACACACACATTATAACAGTTCACTGTGCACACCTCCATGTGGACACACTCATTCTAACATTTCAGTGTGCACACCTCCACAGGGACACACTCATTCTAACAGTTAAGTGTGCACAACTCCATGTGGGCACACTCATTCTAACAGTTCAGTGTGCACACCTCCATGTCTACACAGTCATTCTAACTGTTCAGTGTGCACACCTCCATGTGGATAAATTCTAACACTTCAGTGTGCACACATCTATGTGGACATACTCATTCTAACATTTCAGTGTGCACACCTCCATGTGGGCACAATCATTCTAACAGTTCAGTGTGCACACCTCCATGTGGACACAATCATTCTAACAGTTCACTGTGCACACCTCCACAGGGACACACTCATTCTAACAGATCAGTGTGCACACCTGCATGTGGACACAATCATTCTAACAGTTCAGTGTGCACACCACCATATGGGCACACTCATTCTAACAGTTCAGTGTGCACACCTCCATGTGGACACAGTCATTATAACAGTTCAGTGTGCACACCTCCATGTGGACACAATCATTCTAACAGTTCATTGTGCACAAATCCATGTGGGCACACTCTTTCTAACAGTTCAGTGTGCACACCTCCATGTGGGCACACTCAATGTAACAGTTCAGTGTGTACACCTCCATGTGGACACACACATTCTAACAGTTCAGTGTGCACACCTCCATGTGGACACACTCATTCTAACAGTCCAGTGTGCACACCTCCACAGGGACACACTCATTCTAACAGTTCAGTGTGCACACCTCCATGTGGACACACTCATTCTAACAGTTCAGTGTGCACACCTCCACAGGGACACACTCATTCTAACAGTTCAGTGTGCACACCTGCATGTGGACACAATCATTCTAACATTTCAGTGTGCACAACTCCATGTGGGCACACTCATTCTTACAGTTCAGTGTGCACACCTCCATGTGGACAAATTCTAACACTTCGGTGTGCACACGTCCATGTGGACACACTCATTCTAACATTTCAGTGTGCACAACTCCACAGGGACACACTCATTCTAACAGTTCAGTGTGCACACCTCCATGTGGACATAATCATTCTAACAGTTCAGTGTGCACACCTCCAGAGGGACACACTCATTCTAAAAGTTCAGTGTGCACACCTCCATGTGGACACAATCATTCTAACAGTTCAGTGTGCACACCTTCATGTGGACACAATCTAACAGTTCAGTGTGCACACCTCCATGTGGACACACTCATTCTAACAGTTCAGTGTGCACACCTCCACAGGGACACACTCATTCTAACAGTTCAGTGTGCACACCTGCATGTGGACACAATCATTCTAAGAGTTCAGTGTGCACACCTCCATGTGGGCACACTCATTCTAACAGATCAGTGTGCAAACCTCCATGTGTACACACTCATTCTAACAGTTCAGTGTGCACACCTCCATGTGGGCACACTCATTCTAACAGTTCAGTGTGCACACCTCCACAGGGACACACTCATTCTAACAGTTCAATGTGCACACCTCCAGAGGGACACACTCATTCTAACAGTTCAGTGTGCACACCTCCATGTGGACACACTCATTCTAACAGTTCAGTGTGCACACCTCCATGTGGACACATTCTAACAGTTCAGTGTGCACACCTCCATGTGGACACACTCATTCTAACAGTTCAGTGTGCACACCTCCATGTGGGCACACTCATTCTAACAGTTCAGTGTGCACACCTCCACAGGGACACACTCATTCTAACAGTTCAGTGTGCACACCTCCATGTGGGCACACTCATACTAACATTTCAGTGTGCACACCTCGATGTGGACACACTCATTCTAACAGTTCAGTGTGCACACCTCCATGTGGACACACTCATTCTAACAGTTCAGTGTGCACACCTCCATGTGGACAAATTCTAACAGTTCGGTGTGCACACCTCCATGTGGACACACTCATTCTAACAGTTCAGTGTGCACACCTCCATGTGGACACATTCTAACAGTTCAGTGTGCACACCTCCATGTGGACACACTCATTCTAACAGTTCAGTGTGCACACCTCCATGTGGGCACACTCATTCTAACAGATCAGTGTGCAAACCTCCATGTGTACACACTCATTCTAACAGTTCATTGTGCACACCTCCATGTGGGCACACTCATTCTAACAGTTCAGTGTGCACACCTCCACAGGGACACACTCATTCTAACAGTTCAGTGTGCACAACTGCATGTGGACACAATCATTCTAACAGTTCAGTGTGCACACCTCCATGTGGACACATTCTAACATTTCAGTGTGCACAAATCCATGTGGACACACTCATTCTAACAGTTCAGTGTGCACACCTCCATGTGGACACACTCATTCTAACAGTTCATTGTGTACACCTCCATGTGGGCACACTCATTCTAACAGTTCATTGTGCACACCTCCATGTGGACACACTCATTCTAACTGTTCAGTGTGCACACCTCCATGTGGACACACTCATTCTAACTGTTCAGTGTGCACACCTCCATGTGGGCACACTCATTCTAACAGTTCAGTGTGCACACCTCCATGTGGACACACTCATTCTAACTGTTCAGTGTGCACACCTCCATGTGGGCACACTCATTCTAACAGTTCAGTGTGCACACCTCCACAGGGACACACTCATTCTAACAGTTCAGTGTGCACACCTCCATGTGGACACACTCATTCTAATAGTTCATTGTGCACACTTCCATGTGGACACATTCATTCTAACAGTTCAGTGTGCACACCTCCATGTAGACACACTCATTCTAACAGTTCAGTGTGCACACCTCCATGTGGACACACACATTCTAACATTACATTGTGCACACCTTCATGTGCACATATTCTAACAGTTCAGTGTGCACACATCCATGTGGGCACACTCATTCTAACAGTTCAGTGTGCACACCTCCATGTGGACACACACATTCTAACAGTTCAGTGTGCACACCTGCATGTGGGCACACTCATTTTAACAGTTCAGTGTGCACACCTCCATGTGGACACAGTCATTATAACAGTTCAGTGTGCACACCTCCATGTGGACACAATCATTCTAACAGTTCAGTGTGCACACCTCTATGTGGGCACACTCATTCTAACAGTTCAGAGTGAACACCTCCATGAGGGCACACTCATTCTAACAGTTCAGTGTGTACATCTCCATGTGGACACACACATTCTAACATTTCAGTGTGCACACCTCCATGTGGACACACTCATTCTAAAAGTTCAGTGTGCAAACCTCCACAGGGACACACTCATTCTAACAGTTCAGTGTGCACACATCCATGTGGGCACACTCATTTTAACAGTTCAGTGTGCACACATCCACAGGGACACACTCATTCTAACAGTTCATGTGCACACCTGCATGTGGACACAATCATTCTAACAGTTCAGTGTGCACACCTCCATGTGGACACACTCATTCTAACAGTTCAGTGTGCACACCTCCATGTGGACACAATCATTCTAACAGTTCAGTGTGCACACCTCCATGTGGACACATTCTAACAGTTCAGTGTGCACACCTCCATGTGGACACACTCATTCTAAAAGTTCAGTGTGCACACCTCCATGTGGGCACACTCATTCTAACAGATCAGTGTGCACACATCCATGTGGACACACTCATTCTAACAGCACATTGTGCACACCTCCATGTGGGCACACTCATTCTAACAGTTCAGTGTGCACACCTCCATGTGGACACACTCATTCTAACAGTTCAATGTGCACACCTCCATGTGGACACACTCATTCTAACAGTTCAGTGTGCACACCTCCATGTGGGCACACTCATTCTAACAGTTCAGTGTGCACACCTCCATGTGGACACACTCATTCTAACAGTTCATTGTGCACACCTCCATGTGGGCACACTCATTCTAACAGTTCAGTGTGCACACCTCCATGTGGACACAGTCATTCTAACAGTTCAGTGTGCACACCTCCATGTGGACACATTCTAACAGTTCAGTGTGCACACCTCCATGTGGACACAGTCATTCTAACAGTTCAGTGTGCACAACTCCATGTGGGCACACTCATTCTAACAGTTCAGTGTGCACACCTCCATGTGGGCACACTCATTCTAACAGTTCAGTGTGTACACCTCCATGTGGACAAACTCATTCTAACAGTTCAGTGTGCACACCTCCATGTGTACAAACTCATTCTAACAGTTCACTGTGCACACCTCCACAGGGACACACTCATTCTAACAGTTCAGTGTGCACACCTCCATGTGGACTCACTCATTCTAACAGTTCAGTGTGCACACCTCCACAGTGGCACACTCATTCTAACAGTTGAGTGTGCACACCTCCATGTGGACACAATCATTCTAACATTTCAGTGTGCACACCTCCACAGGGACACACTCATTCTAACAGTTCATTGTGCACACCTCCATGTGGACATAATCATTCTAACAGTTCAGTGTGCACACCTCCAGAGGGACACACTCATTCTAACAGTTCAGTGTGCACACCTGCATGTGGACACAATCATTCTAACAGTTCAGTGTGCACACCTCCATGTGGGCATACTCATTCTAACAGTTCAGTGTGCACACCTCCATGTGGGCACACTCATTCTAACAGTTCAGTGTGCACACCTCCATGTGGACACACTAATTCTAACAGTTCAGTGTGCACACCTCCATGTGGACAAATTCTAACACATCGGTGTGCACACCTCCATGTGGACACACTCACTCTAACATTTCAGTGTGCACACCTCCACAGGGACACACTCATTCTAACAGTTCAGTGTGCACACCTCCATGTGGTCACACTCATTCTAACAGTTCAGTGTGCACACCTCCACAGGGACACACTCATTCTAACAGTTCAGTGTGCACAACTGCATGTGGACACAATCATTCTATCAGTTCAGAGTGCACACCTCCATGAAGACACACTCATTCTAACATTTCAGTGTGCACACCTCCATGTGGACACACTCATTCTAACTGTTCAGTGTGCACACCTCCATGTGGGCACACTCATTCTAACAGTTCAGTGTGCACACCTCCACAGGGATACACTCATTCTAACAGTTCAGTGTGCACACCTCCATGTGGAGTCACTCATTCTAACAGTTCAGTGTGCACACCTCCATGTGGGCACACTCATTCTAACAGCTCAGTGTGCACAGTTCCATGTGGACACACTCATTCTAACAGTTCAGTATGCACACATCCATGTAGACACACTCATTCTAACAGTTCAGTGTGCACACCTCCATGTGGACACACTCATTCTAACATTACATTGTGCACACCTCCATGTGCACACACACATTCTAACAGTTCAGTGTGCACACCTCCATGTGGGCACACTCATTCTAACAGTTCAGTGTGCACACCTCCATGTGGAAACAGTCATTCTAACAGTTCAGTGTGCACACCTCCATGTGCACATATTCTAACAGTTCAGTGTGCACACCTCCATGTGGGCACACTCATTCTAACAGTTCAGTGTGCACACCTCCATGTGGACACACACATTCTAACAGTTCAGTGTGCACACCTCCATGTGGGCACACTCATTCTAACTGTTCAGTGTGCACACCTCCATGTGGACACAGTCATTCTAACAGTTCAGTGTGCACACCTCCATGTGGACACATTCTAACAGTTCAGTGTGCACACCTCCATGTGGACACAGTCATTCTAACAGTTCAGTGTGCACAACTCCATGTGGGCACACTCATTCTAACAGTTCAGTGTGCACACCTCCATGTGGGCACACTCATTCTAACAGTTCAGTGTGTACACCTCCATGTGGACACACTCATTCTAACAGTTCAGTGTGCACACCTCCATGTGGACACACTCAATCTAAGAGTTCAGTGTGCACACCTCCATGTGGACACACTCATTCTAACAGTTCAGGGTGCACACCTCCATGTGGACAAATTCTAACACTTCGGTGTGCACACCTCCATGTGGACACACTCATTCTAACATTTCAGTGTGCACACCTCCACAGGGACACACTCATTCTAACAGTTCAGTGTGCACCCCTCCATGTGGACATAATCATTCTAACAGTTCAGTGTGCACACCTCCAGAGGGACACACTCATTCTAACAGTTCAGTGTGCACACCTCCATGTGGGCACACTCATTCTAACAGTTCAGTGTGCACACCTCCATGTGGACAAATTCTAACACATCGGTGTGCACACCTCCATGTGGACACACTCACTCTAACATTTCAGTGTGCACACCTCCACAGGGACATACTCATTCTAACAGTTCAGTGTGCACACCTCCATGTGGACACACTCATTCTAACAGTTCAGTGTGCACACCTCCACAGGGACACACTCATTCTAACAGTTCAGTGTGCACAACTGCATGTGGACACAATCATTCTATCAGTTCAGAGTGCACACCTCCATGAAGACACACTCATTCTAACATTTCAGTGTGCACACCTCCATGTGGACACACTCATTCTAACAGTTCAGTGTGAACACCACCATGTGGACACAATCATTCTAACATTTCAGTGTGCACACCTCCATGTGGACACATTCTAACATTTCAGTGTGCACAAATCCATGTGGACACACTCATTCTAACAGTTCAGTGTGCACACCTCCATGTGGACACACTCATTCTAACAGTTCATTGTGCACACCTCCATGTGGGCACACTCATTCTAACAGTTCAGTGTGCACACCTCCACAGGGACACACTCATTCTAACAGTTCAGTGTGCACACCTCCATGTGGGCACACTCATTTTAACAGTTCAGTGTGCACACCTCCACAGGGACACACTCATTCTAACAGTTCAGTGTGCACACCTCCATGTGGGCACACTCATTTTAACAGTTCAGTGTGCACACCTCCACAGGGACACACTCATTCTAACAGTTCATGTGCACACCTGCATGTGGACACAATCATTCTAACAGTTCAGTGTGCACACCTCCATGTGGGCACACTCATTCTAACAGTTCAGTGTGCACACCTCCATGTGGGCACACTCATTCTAACAGTTCAGTGTGCACACCTCCATGTGGACACACTCATTCTAACTGTTCAGTGTGCACACCTCCATGTGGGCACACTCATTCTAACAGTTCAGTGTGCACACCTCCACAGGGACACACACATTCTAACAGTTCAGTGTGCACACCTCCATGTGGGCACACTCATTCTAACAGTTCATTGTGCACACTTCCATGTAGACACACTCATTCTAACAGTTCAGTGTGCACACCTCCATGTAGACACACTCATTCTAACAGTTCAGTGTGCACACCTCCATGTGGACACACTCATTCTAACATTACATTGTGCACACCTCCATGTGCACATATTCTAACAGTTCAGTGTGCACACCTCCATGTGGTCACAGTCATTCTCACAGTTCAGTGTGCACACCTCCATGTGGACACACTCATTCTAACAGTTCAGTGTGCACACCTCCATGTGGACACACTCATTCTAACAGTTCAGTGTTCACACCTCCATGTGGACACACTCAATCTAAGAGTTCAGTGTGCACACCTCAATGTGGACACACTCATTCTAACAGTTCAGCGTGCACACCACCATGTGGACAAATTCTAACACTTCGGTGTGCACACCTCCATGTGGACACACTCATTCTAACATTTCAGTGTGCACACTCCCACAGGGACACACTCATTCTAACAGTTCAGTGTGCACCCCTCCATGTGGACATAATCATTCTAACAGTTCAGTGTGCACACCTCCATGTGGACACAGTCATTATAACAGTTCAGTGTGCACACCTCCATGTGGACACAATCATTCTAACAGTTCAGTGTGCACACCTCTATGTGGGCACACTCATTCTAACAGTTCAGAGTGAACACCTCCATGAGGGCACACTCATTCTAACAGTTCAGTGTGTACATCTCCATGTGGACACACACATTCTAACATTTCAGTGTGCACACCTCCATGTGGACACACTCATTCTAAAAGTTCAGTGTGCAAACCTCCACAGGGACACACTCATTCTAACAGTTCAGTGTGCACACATCCATGTGGGCACACTCATTTTAACAGTTCAGTGTGCACACATCCACAGGGACACACTCATTCTAACAGTTCATGTGCACACCTGCATGTGGACACAATCATTCTAACAGTTCAGTGTGCACACCTCCATGTGGACACACTCATTCTAACAGTTCAGTGTGCACACCTCCATGTGGACACAATCATTCTAACAGTTCAGTGTGCACACCTCCATGTGGACACATTCTAACAGTTCAGTGTGCACACCTCCATGTGGACACACTCATTCTAAAAGTTCAGTGTGCACACCTCCATGTGGGCACACTCATTCTAACAGATCAGTGTGCACACATCCATGTGGACACACTCATTCTAACAGCACATTGTGCACACCTCCATGTGGGCACACTCATTCTAACAGTTCAGTGTGCACACCTCCATGTGGACACACTCATTCTAACAGTTCAATGTGCACACCTCCATGTGGACACACTCATTCTAACAGTTCAGTGTGCACACCTCCATGTGGGCACACTCATTCTAACAGTTCAGTGTGCACACCTCCATGTGGACACACTCATTCTAACAGTTCATTGTGCACACCTCCATGTGGGCACACTCATTCTAACAGTTCAGTGTGCACACCTCCATGTGGACACAGTCATTCTAACAGTTCAGTGTGCACACCTCCATGTGGACACATTCTAACAGTTCAGTGTGCACACCTCCATGTGGACACAGTCATTCTAACAGTTCAGTGTGCACAACTCCATGTGGGCACACTCATTCTAACAGTTCAGTGTGCACACCTCCATGTGGGCACACTCATTCTAACAGTTCAGTGTGTACACCTCCATGTGGACAAACTCATTCTAACAGTTCAGTGTGCACACCTCCATGTGTACAAACTCATTCTAACAGTTCACTGTGCACACCTCCACAGGGACACACTCATTCTAACAGTTCAGTGTGCACACCTCCATGTGGACTCACTCATTCTAACAGTTCAGTGTGCACACCTCCACAGTGGCACACTCATTCTAACAGTTGAGTGTGCACACCTCCATGTGGACACAATCATTCTAACATTTCAGTGTGCACACCTCCACAGGGACACACTCATTCTAACAGTTCATTGTGCACACCTCCATGTGGACATAATCATTCTAACAGTTCAGTGTGCACACCTCCAGAGGGACACACTCATTCTAACAGTTCAGTGTGCACACCTGCATGTGGACACAATCATTCTAACAGTTCAGTGTGCACACCTCCATGTGGGCATACTCATTCTAACAGTTCAGTGTGCACACCTCCATGTGGGCACACTCATTCTAACAGTTCAGTGTGCACACCTCCATGTGGACACACTAATTCTAACAGTTCAGTGTGCACACCTCCATGTGGACAAATTCTAACACATCGGTGTGCACACCTCCATGTGGACACACTCACTCTAACATTTCAGTGTGCACACCTCCACAGGGACACACTCATTCTAACAGTTCAGTGTGCACACCTCCATGTGGTCACACTCATTCTAACAGTTCAGTGTGCACACCTCCACAGGGACACACTCATTCTAACAGTTCAGTGTGCACAACTGCATGTGGACACAATCATTCTATCAGTTCAGAGTGCACACCTCCATGAAGACACACTCATTCTAACATTTCAGTGTGCACACCTCCATGTGGACACACTCATTCTAACTGTTCAGTGTGCACACCTCCATGTGGGCACACTCATTCTAACAGTTCAGTGTGCACACCTCCACAGGGATACACTCATTCTAACAGTTCAGTGTGCACACCTCCATGTGGAGTCACTCATTCTAACAGTTCAGTGTGCACACCTCCATGTGGGCACACTCATTCTAACAGCTCAGTGTGCACAGTTCCATGTGGACACACTCATTCTAACAGTTCAGTATGCACACATCCATGTAGACACACTCATTCTAACAGTTCAGTGTGCACACCTCCATGTGGACACACTCATTCTAACATTACATTGTGCACACCTCCATGTGCACACACACATTCTAACAGTTCAGTGTGCACACCTCCATGTGGGCACACTCATTCTAACAGTTCAGTGTGCACACCTCCATGTGGAAACAGTCATTCTAACAGTTCAGTGTGCACACCTCCATGTGCACATATTCTAACAGTTCAGTGTGCACACCTCCATGTGGGCACACTCATTCTAACAGTTCAGTGTGCACACCTCCATGTGGACACACACATTCTAACAGTTCAGTGTGCACACCTCCATGTGGGCACACTCATTCTAACTGTTCAGTGTGCACACCTCCATGTGGACACAGTCATTCTAACAGTTCAGTGTGCACACCTCCATGTGGACACATTCTAACAGTTCAGTGTGCACACCTCCATGTGGACACAGTCATTCTAACAGTTCAGTGTGCACAACTCCATGTGGGCACACTCATTCTAACAGTTCAGTGTGCACACCTCCATGTGGGCACACTCATTCTAACAGTTCAGTGTGTACACCTCCATGTGGACACACTCATTCTAACAGTTCAGTGTGCACACCTCCATGTGGACACACTCAATCTAAGAGTTCAGTGTGCACACCTCCATGTGGACACACTCATTCTAACAGTTCAGGGTGCACACCTCCATGTGGACAAATTCTAACACTTCGGTGTGCACACCTCCATGTGGACACACTCATTCTAACATTTCAGTGTGCACACCTCCACAGGGACACACTCATTCTAACAGTTCAGTGTGCACCCCTCCATGTGGACATAATCATTCTAACAGTTCAGTGTGCACACCTCCAGAGGGACACACTCATTCTAACAGTTCAGTGTGCACACCTGCATGTGGACACAATCATTCTAACAGTTCAGTGTGCACACCTCCATGTGGGCATACTCATTCTAACAGTTCAGTGTGCACACCTCCATGTGGACACACTCACTCTAACATTTCAGTGTGCACACCTCCACAGGGACATACTCATTCTAACAGTTCAGTGTGCACACCTCCATGTGGACACACTCATTCTAACAGTTCAGTGTGCACACCTCCACAGGGACACACTCATTCTAACAGTTCAGTGTGCACAACTGCATGTGGACACAATCATTCTATCAGTTCAGAGTGCACACCTCCATGAAGACACACTCATTCTAACATTTCAGTGTGCACACCTCCATGTGGACACACTCATTCTAACAGTTCAGTGTGAACACCACCATGTGGACACAATCATTCTAACATTTCAGTGTGCACACCTCCATGTGGACACATTCTAACATTTCAGTGTGCACAAATCCATGTGGACACACTCATTCTAACAGTTCAGTGTGCACACCTCCATGTGGACACACTCATTCTAACAGTTCATTGTGCACACCTCCATGTGGGCACACTCATTCTAACAGTTCAGTGTGCACACCTCCACAGGGACACACTCATTCTAACAGTTCAGTGTGCACACCTCCATGTGGGCACACTCATTTTAACAGTTCAGTGTGCACACCTCCACAGGGACACACTCATTCTAACAGTTCAGTGTGCACACCTCCATGTGGGCACACTCATTTTAACAGTTCAGTGTGCACACCTCCACAGGGACACACTCATTCTAACAGTTCATGTGCACACCTGCATGTGGACACAATCATTCTAACAGTTCAGTGTGCACACCTCCATGTGGGCACACTCATTCTAACAGTTCAGTGTGCACACCTCCATGTGGGCACACTCATTCTAACAGTTCAGTGTGCACACCTCCATGTGGACACACTCATTCTAACTGTTCAGTGTGCACACCTCCATGTGGGCACACTCATTCTAACAGTTCAGTGTGCACACCTCCACAGGGACACACACATTCTAACAGTTCAGTGTGCACACCTCCATGTGGGCACACTCATTCTAACAGTTCATTGTGCACACTTCCATGTAGACACACTCATTCTAACAGTTCAGTGTGCACACCTCCATGTAGACACACTCATTCTAACAGTTCAGTGTGCACACCTCCATGTGGACACACTCATTCTAACATTACATTGTGCACACCTCCATGTGCACATATTCTAACAGTTCAGTGTGCACACCTCCATGTGGTCACAGTCATTCTCACAGTTCAGTGTGCACACCTCCATGTGGACACACTCATTCTAACAGTTCAGTGTGCACACCTCCATGTGGACACACTCATTCTAACAGTTCAGTGTTCACACCTCCATGTGGACACACTCAATCTAAGAGTTCAGTGTGCACACCTCAATGTGGACACACTCATTCTAACAGTTCAGCGTGCACACCACCATGTGGACAAATTCTAACACTTCGGTGTGCACACCTCCATGTGGACACACTCATTCTAACATTTCAGTGTGCACACTCCCACAGGGACACACTCATTCTAACAGTTCAGTGTGCACCCCTCCATGTGGACATAATCATTCTAACAGTTCAGTGTGCACACCTCCATGTGGACACACTCATTCTAACAGTTCAGTGTGCACACCTCCATGTGGACACACTCATTCTAACAGTTCAGTGTGCACACCTCCATGTGGACACACTCATTCTAACAGTTCAGTGTGCACACCTCCATGTGGACACACACATTCTAACAGTTCAGTGTGCACACCTCCATGTGGACACACTCATTCTAACAGTTCACGGTGCACACCTCCACAGGGACACACTCATTCTAACATTTCAGTGTGCACACTTCCATGTGGGCACACTCATTCTAACAGTTCAGTGTGCACACCTCCACAGGGACACACTCATTCCAACAGTTCAGTGTGCACACCTCCATGTGGACACACTCATTCTAACAGTTCAGTGTGCACACCTCCATGTGGACACACTCATTTTAACAGTTCATTGTGCACACCTCCACAGGGATACACCCATTCTAACAGTTCAGTGTGCACAACTCCATGTGGACACAATCATTCTAACAGTTCAGTGTGCACACCTCCATGTGGACACAATCTAACAGTTCAGTGTGCACAACTCCATGTGGACACACTCATTCTAACAGTTCAGTGTGCACACCTCCATGTGGACACACTCATTCTAACAGTTCAGTGTGCACACCTCCATGTGGGCACACTCATTTCTAACATTTCAGTGTGCACACCTCCATGTGTACACACTCATTCTAAAAGTTCATTGTGCACACCACCATGTGGGCACACTCATTCTAACAGTTCAGTGTGCACACCTCCATGTGGACACACTCATTCTAACTGTTCAGTGTGCATACCTCCATGTGGGCACACTCATTCTAACAGTTCAGTGTGCACACCTTCACAGGGATACACTCATTCTAACAGTTCAGTGTGCACACCTCCATGTGGACACACTCATTCTGACAGTTCAGTGTGCACACTTCCATGTGGACACACTCATTCTAACAGTTCAGTGTGCACACCTCCATGTGGACACACTCATTCTAACAGTTCAGTGTGCACACCTCCATGTGGACACACTCATTCTAACATTACATTGTGCACACCTCCATGTGCACATATTCTAACAGTTCAGTGTGCACACCTCCATGTGGTCACACTCATTCTAACAGTTCAGTGTGCACACCTCCATGTGGACACACTCATTCTAACATTTCAGTGTGCACCCCTCCATGTGGGCACACTCATTCTAACAGTTCAGTGTGCACACCTCCATGTGGACACAGACAATCTTACAGTTCAGTTTGCACACCTCTATGTGGACACAATCATTCTAACAGTTCAGTGTGCACACCTCCATGTGGACACAGACATTCTAACAGTTCAGTTTGCACACCTCCATGTGGACACACTCATTCTAACAGTTCAGTGTGCACACCTCCACAGGGACACACTCATTCTAACAGTTCAGTGTGCACACCTGCATGTGGACACAATCATTCTAAGAGTTCAGTGTGCACACCTCCATGTGGGCACACTCATTCTAATAGTTCAGTGTGCACACCTCCATGTGGGCACACTCATTGTAACAGTTCAGAGTGCACACCTCCATGTGGACACAATCATTCTAACAGTTCAGTGTGCACACCTCCATGTGGACACACTCATTCTAACAGTTCAGTGTGCACACCTCCATGTGGACACACTCATTCTAACAGTTCAGTGTGCACACCTCCATGTGGACACACTCATTCTAACAGTTCAGTGTGCACACCTCCATGTGGGCACACTCATTCTAACAGTTCAGTGTGCACACCTCCATGTGGACAAATTCTAACACATCGGTGTGCACACCTCCATGTGGACACACTCACTCTAACATTTCAGTGTGCACACCTCCACAGGGACATACTCATTCTAACAGTTCAGTGTGCACACCTCCATGTGGACACACTCATTCTAACAGTTCAGTGTGCACACCTCCACAGGGACACACTCATTCTAACAGTTCAGTGTGCACAACTGCATGTGGACACAATCATTCTATCAGTTCAGAGTGCACACCTCCATGAAGACACACTCATTCTAACATTTCAGTGTGCACACCTCCATGTGGACACACTCATTCTAACAGTTCAGTGTGAACACCACCATGTGGACACAATCATTCTAACATTTCAGTGTGCACACCTCCATGTGGACACATTCTAACATTTCAGTGTGCACAAATCCATGTGGACACACTCATTCTAACAGTTCAGTGTGCACACCTCCATGTGGACACACTCATTCTAACAGTTCATTGTGCACACCTCCATGTGGGCACACTCATTCTAACAGTTCAGTGTGCACACCTCCTCAGGGACACACTCATTCTAACAGTTCAGTGTGCACACCTCCATGTGGGCACACTCATTTTAACAGTTCAGTGTGCACACCTCCACAGGGACACACTCATTCTAACAGTTCAGTGTGCACACCTCCATGTGGGCACACTCATTTTAACAGTTCAGTGTGCACACCTCCACAGGGACACACTCATTCTAACAGTTCATGTGCACACCTGCATGTGGACACAATCATTCTAACAGTTCAGTGTGCACACCTCCATGTGGGCACACTCATTCTAACAGTTCAGTGTGCACACCTCCATGTGGGCACACTCATTCTAACAGTTCAGTGTGCACACCTCCATGTGGACACACTCATTCTAACTGTTCAGTGTGCACACCTCCATGTGGGCACACTCATTCTAACAGTTCAGTGTGCACACCTCCACAGGGACACACACATTCTAACAGTTCAGTGTGCACACCTCCATGTGGGCACACTCATTCTAACAGTTCATTGTGCACACTTCCATGTAGACACACTCATTCTAACAGTTCAGTGTGCACACCTCCATGTAGACACACTCATTCTAACAGTTCAGTGTGCACACCTCCATGTGGACACACTCATTCTAACATTACATTGTGCACACCTCCATGTGCACATATTCTAACAGTTCAGTGTGCACACCTCCATGTGGTCACAGTCATTCTCACAGTTCAGTGTGCACACCTCCATGTGGACACACTCATTCTAACAGTTCAGTGTGCACACCTCCATGTGGACACACTCATTCTAACAGTTCAGTGTTCACACCTCCATGTGGACACACTCAATCTAAGAGTTCAGTGTGCACACCTCAATGTGGACACACTCATTCTAACAGTTCAGCGTGCACACCTCCATGTGGACAAATTCTAACACTTCGGTGTGCACACCTCCATGTGGACACACTCATTCTAACATTTCAGTGTGCACACTCCCACAGGGACACACTCATTCTAACAGTTCAGTGTGCACCCCTCCATGTGGACATAATCATTCTAACAGTTCAGTGTGCACACCTCCATGTGGACACACTCATTCTAACAGTTCAGTGTGCACACCTCCATGTGGACACACTCATTCTAACAGTTCAGTGTGCACACCTCCATGTGGACACACTCATTCTAACAGTTCAGTGTGCACACCTCCATGTGGACACACACATTCTAACAGTTCAGTGTGCACACCTCCATGTGGACACACTCATTCTAACAGTTCACGGTGCACACCTCCACAGGGACACACTCATTCTAACATTTCAGTGTGCACACTTCCATGTGGGCACACTCATTCTAACAGTTCAGTGTGCACACCTCCACAGGGACACACTCATTCCAACAGTTCAGTGTGCACACCTCCATGTGGACACACTCATTCTAACAGTTCAGTGTGCACACCTCCATGTGGACACACTCATTTTAACAGTTCATTGTGCACACCTCCACAGGGATACACCCATTCTAACAGTTCAGTGTGCACAACTCCATGTGGACACAATCATTCTAACAGTTCAGTGTGCACACCTCCATGTGGACACAATCTAACAGTTCAGTGTGCACAACTCCATGTGGACACACTCATTCTAATAGTTCAGTGTGCACACCTCCATGTGGGCACACTCATTCTAACAGTTCAGTGTGCACAACTCCATGTGGACACACTCATTCTAACAGTTCAGTGTGCACACCTCCATGTGGACACACTCATTCTAACAGTTCAGTGTGCACACCTCCATGTGGGCACACTCATTTCTAACATTTCAGTGTGCACACCTCCATGTGTACACACTCATTCTAAAAGTTCATTGTGCACACCACCATGTGGGCACACTCATTCTAACAGTTCAGTGTGCACACCTCCATGTGGACACACTCATTCTAACTGTTCAGTGTGCATACCTCCATGTGGGCACACTCATTCTAACAGTTCAGTGTGCACACCTTCACAGGGATACACTCATTCTAACAGTTCAGTGTGCACACCTCCATGTGGACACACTCATTCTGACAGTTCAGTGTGCACACTTCCATGTGGACACACTCATTCTAACAGTTCAGTGTGCACACCTCCATGTGGACACACTCATTCTAACAGTTCAGTGTGCACACCTCCATGTGGACACACTCATTCTAACATTACATTGTGCACACCTCCATGTGCACATATTCTAACAGTTCAGTGTGCACACCTCCATGTGGTCACACTCATTCTAACAGTTCAGTGTGCACACCTCCATGTGGACACACTCATTCTAACATTTCAGTGTGCACCCCTCCATGTGGGCACACTCATTCTAACAGTTCAGTGTGCACACCTCCATGTGGACACAGACAATCTTACAGTTCAGTTTGCACACCTCTATGTGGACACAATCATTCTAACAGTTCAGTGTGCACACCTCCATGTGGACACAGACATTCTAACAGTTCAGTTTGCACACCTCCATGTGGACACACTCATTCTAACAGTTCAGTGTGCACACCTCCACAGGGACACACTCATTCTAACAGTTCAGTGTGCACACCTGCATGTGGACACAATCATTCTAAGAGTTCAGTGTGCACACCTCCATGTGGGCACACTCATTCTAATAGTTCAGTGTGCACACCTCCATGTGGGCACACTCATTGTAACAGTTCAGAGTGCACACCTCCATGTGGACACAATCATTCTAACAGTTCAGTGTGCACACCTCCATGTGGACACACTCATTCTAACAGTTCAGTGTGCACACCTCCATGTGGACACACTCATTCTAACATTACATTGTGCACACCTCCATGTGCACATATTCTAACAGTTCAGTGTGCACACGTCCATGTGGGCACACTCATTCTAACAGTTCAGTGTGCACACCTCCATGTGGAAAAATTCTAACACTTCGGTGTTCACACGTCCATGTGGACACACTCTTTCTAACATTTCAGTGTGCACACCTCCACAGGGACACACACATTCTAACAGTTCAGTGTGCACACCTCCATGTGGACACATTCTAACAGTTCAGTGTGCACACCTCCATGTTGACACACTCATTCTACCATTTCAGTGTGCACACCTCCATGTGGGCACACTCATTCTAACAGATCAGTGTGCAAACCTCCATGTGGACACACTCATTCTAACAGTTCATTGTGCACACCTCCATGTGGGCACACTCATTCTAACAGTTCAGTGTGCACACCTCCATGTGGACACACTCATTCTAACAGTTCAGTGTGCACACCTCCATGTGGGCACACTCATTCTTACAGTTCAGTGTGCACACCTTCACAGGGACACACTCATTTTAACAGTTCAATGTGCACACCTCCAGAGGGACACACTCATTAAAACAGTTCAGTGTGCACACCTCCATGTGGACACAATCATTCTAACAGTTCAGTGTGCACACCTCCATGTGGACACATTCTGACATTCAGTGTTCACACCTCCATGTGGACACACTCATTCTAACAGTTCAGTGTGCACACCTCCATGTGGACACACTCATTCTAACATTACATTGTGCACACCTCCATGTGCACATATTCTAACAGTTCAGTGTGCACACCTCCATGTGGGCACACTCATTCTAACAGTTCAGTGTGCACACCTCCATGTGGACACACTCATTCTAACATTTC
This sequence comes from Peromyscus eremicus, assembly GCF_949786415.1. Lineage (NCBI taxonomy): Eukaryota > Metazoa > Chordata > Mammalia > Rodentia > Cricetidae > Peromyscus > Peromyscus eremicus. Next base: position 79,713 of record NW_026735547.1, on the reverse strand, counting down.
AGTGTGCACCCCTCCATGTGTGCACACTCATTCTAACAGTTCAGTTTGCACACCTCCATGTGGACACAATCATTCTAACAGTTCACTGTGCACACCTCCACAGGGACACACTCATTCTAACAGTTCAGTGTGCACACCTGCATGTGGACACAATCATTCTAACAGTTCAGTGTGCACACCTCCATGTGGGCACACTCATTCTAACAGTTCAGTGTGCACACCTCCACAGGGACACACTCATTCTAACAGTTCAGTGTGCACACCTCCATGTGGGCACACTCATACTAACAGTTCAGTGTGCACACCTCCATGTGGACACACTCATTCTAACAGTTCAGTGTGCACACCTCCATGTGGACACACTCATTCTAACAGTTCAGTGTGCACACCTCCATATGGACAAATTCTAACAGTTCGGTGTGCACACCTCCATGTGCACACACTCATTCTAACAGTTCAGTGTGCACACCTCCATGTGGGCACACTCATTCTAATAGTTCAGTGTGCACACCTCCATGTGGGCACACTCATTGTAACAGTTCAGAGTGCACACCTCCATGTGGACACAATCATTCTAACAGTTCAGTGTGCACACCTCCATGTGGACACACTCATTCTAACAGTTCAGTGTTCACACCTCCATGTGGACACACTCATTCTAACAGTTCAGTGTGCACACCTCCATGTGGACACACTCATTCTAAGAGTTCAGTGTTCACACCTCCATGTGGACACACTCACTCTAACAGTTCAGTGTGCACACCTCCATGTGGAAAAATTCTAACACTTCGGTGTTCACACCTCCAAGTGGTCACAGTCATTCTAACAGTTCAGTGTGCACACCTCCATGTGGACACAATCATTCTAACAGTTCAGTGTGCACACCTCCATGTGGGCACACTCATTCTACCAGTTCAGAGTGCACAACTCCATGTGGGCACACTCATTCTAACAGTTCAGTGTGTACACCTCCATGTGGACACACACATTCTAACAGTTCAGTGTGCACACCTCCATGTGGACACACTCATTCTAACAGATCAGTGTGAACACCTCCACAGGGACACACTCATTCTAACAGTTCAGTGTGCACACCTCCATGTGGGCACACTCATTTTAACAGTTCAGTGTGCACACCTCCACAGGGACACACTCATTCTAACAGTTCATGTGCACACCTGCATGTGGACACAATCATTCTAACAGTTCAGTGTGCACACCTCCATGTGCGCACACTCATTCTAACAGTTCAGTGTGCACACCTCCATGTGGGCACACTCATTCTAACAGTTCAGTGTGCACACCTCCATGTGGACACACCCATTCTCACAGTTCAGTGTGCACACCTCCATGTGGACACACTCATTCTAACAGTTCAGTGTGCACACCTCCATGTGGACACACTCATTCTAACAGTTCAGTGTGCACACCTCCATGTGGACACACTCAATCTAAGAGTTCAGTGTGCACACCTCCATGTGGACACACTCATTCTAACAGTTCAGGGTGCACACCTCCATGTGGACAAATTCTAACACTTCGGTGTGCACACCTCCATGTTGACACACTCATTCTAACATTTCAGTGTGCACACCTCCACAGGGACACACTCATTCTAACAGTTCAGTGTGCACCCCTCCATGTGGACATAATCATTCTAACAGTTCAGTGTGCACACCTCCATGTGGACACACTCATTCTAACAGTTCAGTGTGCACACCTCCATGTGGACACACTCATTCTAACAGTTCAGTGTGCACACCTCCATGTGGACACACTCATTCTAACAGTTCAGTGTGCACACCTCCATGTGGACAAATTCTAACACTTTGGTGTGCACACCTCCATGTGGACACACTCATTTTAACATTTCAGTGTGCACACCTCCACAGGTACACACTCATTCTAACAGTTCAGTGTGCACACCTCCATGTGGACATAATCATTCTAACAGTTCAGTGTGCACACCTCCAGAGGGACACACTCATTCTAACAGTTCAGTGTGCACACCTCCATGTGGACACAATCATTCTAACAGTTCAGTGTGCACACCTCCATGTGGACACATTCTAACAGTTCAGTGTGCACACCTCCATGTGGACACACTCATTCTAACAGTTCAGTGTGCACACCTCCATGTGGGCACCCTCATTCTAACAGATCAGTGTGCACACCTCCATGTGGGCACCCTCATTTTAACAGTTCAGTGTGCACACCTCCAAAGGGACACACTCATTCTAACAGTTCATGTGCACACCTGCATGTGGACACAATCATTCTAACAGTTCAGTGTGCACACCTCCATGTGGGCACACTCATTCTAACAGTTCAGTGTGCACACCTCCATGTGGGCACACTCATTCCAACAGTTCAGTGTGCACACCTCCATGTGGACACACCCATTCTCACAGTTCAGTGTGCACACCTCCATGTGGACACACTCATTCTAACAGTTCAGTGTGCACACCTCCATGTGGACACACTCATTCTAACAGTTCAGTGTGCACACCTCCATGTGGACACACTCAATCTAAGAGTTCAGTGTGCACACCTCCATGTGGACACACTCATTCTAACAGTTCAGGGTGCACACCTCCATGTGGACAAATTCTAACACTTCGGTGTGCACACCTCCATGTTGACACACTCATTCTAACATTTCAGTGTGCACACCTCCACAGGGACACACTCATTCTAACAGTTCAGTGTGCACCCCTCCATGTGGACATAATCATTCTAACAGTTCAGTGTGCACACCTCCATGTGGACACACTCATTCTAACAGTTCAGTGTGCACACCTCCATGTGGACACACTCATTCTAACAGTTCAGTGTGCACACCTCCATGTGGACACACTCATTCTAACAGTTCAGTGTGCACACCTCCATGTGGACAAATTCTAACACTTTGGTGTGCACACCTCCATGTGGACACACTCATTTTAACATTTCAGTGTGCACACCTCCACAGGTACACACTCATTCTAACAGTTCAGTGTGCACACCTCCATGTGGACATAATCATTCTAACAGTTCAGTGTGCACACCTCCAGAGGGACACACTCATTCTAACAGTTCAGTGTGCACACCTCCATGTGGACACAATCATTCTAACAGTTCAGTGTGCACACCTCCATGTGGACACATTCTAACAGTTCAGTGTGCACACCTCCATGTGGACACACTCATTCTAACAGTTCAGTGTGCACACCTCCATGTGGGCACCCTCATTCTAACAGATCAGTGTGCACACATCCATGTGGACACACTCATTCTAACAGTTCATTGTGCACACCTCCATGTGGGCACACTCATTCTAACAGTTCAGTGTGCACACCTCCATGTGGACACACTCATTCTAACAGTTCAGTGTGCACACCTCCATGTGGACACACACATTCTAACAGTTCAGTGTGCACACCTCCATGTGGACACACTCATTCTAACAGTTCACGGTGCACACCTCCACAGGGACACTCTCATTCTAACATTTCAGTGTGCACACCTCCATGTGGGCACACTCATTCTAACAGTTCAGTGTGCACACCTCCACAGGGACACACTCATTCCAACAGTTCAGTGTGCACACCTCCATGTGGACACACTCATTCTAACAGTTCAGTGTGCACACCTCCATGTGGACACACTCATTTTAACAGTTCATTGTGCACACCTCCACAGGGATACACCCATTCTAACAGTTCAGTGTGCACAACTCCATGTGGACACAATCATTCTAACAGTTCAGTGTGCACACCTCCATGTGGACACAATCTAACAGTTCAGTGTGCACAACTCCATGTGGACACACTCATTCTAACAGTTCAGTGTGCACACCTCCATGTGGGCACACTCATTCTAACAGTTCAGTGTGCACAACTCCATGTGGACACACTCATTCTAACAGTTCAGTGTGCACACCTCCATGTGGACACAATCATTCTAACAGTTCAGTGTGCACACCTCCATGTGCGCACACTCATTTCTAACATTTCATTGTGCACACCTCCATGTGTACACACTCATTCTAAAAGTTCATTGTGCACACCACCATGTGGGCACACTCATTCTAACAGTTCAGTGTGCACACCTCCATGTGGACACACTCATTCTAACTGTTCAGTGTGCATACCTCCATGTGGGCACACTCATTCTAACAGTTCAGTGTGCACACCTTCACAGGGATACACTCATTCTAACAGTTCAGTGTGCACACCTCCATGTGGACACACTCATTCTGACAGTTCAGTGTGCACACTTCCATGTGGACACACTCATTCTAACAGTTCAGTGTGCACACCTCCATGTGGACACACTCATTCTAACAGTTCAGTGTGCACACCTCCATGTGGACACACTCATTCTAACATTACATTGTGCACACCTCCATGTGCACATATTCTAACAGTTCAGTGTGCACACCTCCATGTGGTCACACTCATTCTAACAGTTCAGTGTGCACATCTCCATGTGGACACACTCAATCTAACAGTTCAGTGTGCACACCTCCATGTGGAAAAATTCTAACACTTCGGTGTTCACACGTCCATGTGGACACACTCTTTCTAACATTTCAGTGTGCACACCTCCACAGGGACACACACATTCTAACAGTTCAGTGTGCACACCTCCATGTGGAAACATTCTAACAGTTCAGTGTGCACACCTCCATGTTGACACACTCATTATACCAGTTCAGTGTGCACACCTCCATGTGGGCACACTCATTCTAACAGATCAGTGTGCAAACCTCCATGTGGACACACTCATTCTAACAGTTCAGTGTGCACACCTCCATGTAGGCACACACATTCTTACAGTTCAGTGTGCACACCTTCACAGGGACACACTCATTTTAACAGTTCAATGTGCACACCTCCAGAGGGACACACTCATTCAAACAGTTCAGTGTGCACACCTCCATGTGGACACAATCATTCTAACAGTTCAGTGTGCACACCTCCATGTGGACACATTCTAACAGTTCAGAGTTCACACCTCCATGTGGACACACTCATTCTAACAGTTCAGTGTGCACACCTCCATGTGGACACACTCATTCTAACATTACATTGTGCACACCTCCATGTGCACATATTCTAACAGTTCAGTGTGCACACCTCCATGTGGGCACACTCATTCTAACAGTTCAGTGTGCACACCTCCATGTGGACACACTCATTCTAACATTTCAGTGTGCACACCTCCATGTGGACACAGACATTCTAACATTTCAGTTTGCACACCTCCATGTGGACACACTCATTCTAACAGTTCAGTGTGCACACCTCCACAGGGACACACTCATTCTAACAGTTCAGTGTGCACAACTGCATGTGGACACAATCATTCTAAGAGTTCAGTGTGCACACCTCCATGTGGGCACACTCATTCTAATAGTTCAGTGTGCACACCTCCATGTGGGCACACTCATTGTAACAGTTCAGAGTGCACACCTCCATGTGGACACAATCATTCTAACAGTTCAGTGTGCACACCTCCATGTGGACACACTCATTCTAACAGTTCAGTGTGCACACCTCCATGTGGACACACTCATTCTAACAGTTCAGTGTGCACACCTCCATGTGGACACACTCATTCTAAGAGTTCAGTGTGCACACCTCCATGTGGACACAGTCACTCTAACAGTTCAGTGTGCACACCTCCATGTGGAAAAATTCTAACACTTCGGTGTTCACACGTCCATGTGGACACACTCTTTCTAACATTTCAGTGTGCACACCTCCACAGGGACACACACATTCTAACAGTTCAGTGTGCACACCTCCATGTGGACACATTCTAACAGTTCAGTGTGCACACCTCCATGTTGACACACTCATTCTACCAGTTCAGTGTGCACACCTCCATGTGGGCACACTCATTCTAACAGATCAGTGTGCAAACCTCCATGTGGACACACTCATTCTAACAGTTCATTGTGCACACCTCCATGTGGGCACACTCATTCTAACAGTTCAGTGTGCACACCTCCATGTGGACACACTCATTCTAACAGTTCAGTGTGCACACCTCCATGTGGGCATACTCATTCTTACAGTTCAGGGTGCACACCTTCACAGGGACACACTCATTTTAACAGTTCAATGTGCACACCTCCAGAGGGACACACTCATTCTAACAGTTCAGTGTGCACACCTCCATGTGGACACAATCATTCTAACAGTTCAGTGTGCACACCTCCATGTGGACACATTCTAACATTCAGTGTTCACACCTCCATGTGGACACACTCATTCTAACAGTTCAGTGTGCACACCTCCATGTGGACACACTCATTCTAACATTTCAGTGTGCACCCCTCCATGTGTGCACACTCATTCTAACAGTTCAGTGTGCACACCTCCATGTGGACACAATCATTCTAACAGTTCACTGTGCACACCTCCACAGGGACACACTCATTCTAACAGTTCAGTGTGCACACCTGCATGTGGACACAATCATTCTAACAGTTCAGTGTGCACACCTCCATATGGACAAATTCTAACAGTTCGGTGTGCACACCTCCATGTGGACACACTCATTCTAACAGTTCAGTGTGCACACCTCCATGTGGGCACACTCATTCTAATAGTTCAGTGTGCACACCTCCATGTGGGCACACTCATTGTAACAGTTCAGAGTGCACACCTCCATGTGGACACAATCATTCTAACAGTTCAGTGTGCACACCTCCATGTGGACACACTCATTCTAACAGTTCAGTTTTCACACCTCCATGTGGACACACTCATTCTAACAGTTCAGTGTGCACACCTCCATGTGGACACACTCATTCTAAGAGAACAGTGTGCACACCTCCATGTGGACACACTCACTCTAACAGTTCAGTGTGCACACCTCCATGTGGAAAAATTCTAACACTTCGGTGTTCACACCTCCATGTGGTCACAGTCATTCTAACAGTTCAGTGTGCACACCTCCATGTGGACACACACATTCTAACAGTTCAGTGTGCACACCTCCATGTGGACACACTCATTCTAACAGATCAGTGTGCACACCTCCACAGGGACACACTCATTCTAACAGTTCAGTGTGCACACCTCCATGTGGGCACACTCATTTTAACAGTTCAGTGTGCACACCTCCACAGGGACACACTCATTCTAACAGTTCATGTGCACACCTGCATGTGGACACAATCATTCTAACAGTTCAGTGTGCACACCTCCATGTGGGCACACTCATTTTAACAGTTCAGTGTGCACACCTCCATGTGGGCACACTCATTCTAACAGTTCAGTGTGCACACCTCCATGTGGACATACCCATTCTCACAGTTCAGCGTGCACACCTCCATGTGGACACACTCATTCTAACAGTTCAGTGTGCACACCTCCATGTGGACACACTCATTCTAACAGTTCAGTGTGCACACCTCCATGTGGACACACTCAATCTAAGAGTTCAGTGTGCACACCTCCATGTGGACACACTCATTCTAACAGTTCAGGGTGCACACCTCCATGTGGACAAATTCTAACACTTCGGTGTGCACACCTCCATGTTGACACACTCATTCTAACATTTCAGTGTGCACACCTCCACAGGGAAACACTCATTCTAACAGTTCAGTGTGCACCCCTCCATGTGGACATAATCATTCTAACAGTTCAGTGTGCACACCTCCATGTGGACACACTCATTCTAACAGTTCAGTGTGCACACCTCCATGTGGACACACTCATTCTAACAGTTCAGTGTGCACACCTTCATGTGGACACACTCATTCTAACAGTTCAGTGTGCACACCTCCATGTGGACAAATTCTAACACTTTGGTGTGCACACCTCCATGTGGACACACTCATTTTAACATTTCAGTGTGCACACCTCCACAGGTACACACTCATTCTAACAGTTCAGTGTGCACACCTCCATGTGGACATAATCATTCTAACAGTTCAGTGTGCACACCTCCAGAGGGACACACTCATTCTAACAGTTCAGTGTGCACACCTCCATGTGGACACAATCATTCTAACAGTTCAGTGTGCACACCTCCATGTGGACACATTCTAACAGTTCAGTGTGCACACCTCCATGTGGACACACTCATTCTAACAGTTCAGTGTGCACACCTCCATGTGGGCACCCTCATTCTAACAGATCAGTGTGCACACATCCATGTGTACACACTCATTCTAACAGTACATTGTGCACACCTCCATGTGGGCACACTCATTCTAACAGTTCGTTGTGCACACCTCCATGTGGACACACTCATTGTAACAGTTCAGTGTGCACACCTCCATGTGGGCACACTCATTTCTAACATTTCAGTGTGCACACCTCCATGTGTACACACTCATTCTAAAAGTTCATTGTGCACACCACCATGTGGGCACACTCATTCTAACAGTTCAGTGTGCACACCTCTATGTGGACACACTCATTCTAACTGTTCAGTGTGCATACCTCCATGTGGGCACACTCATTCTAACAGTTCAGTGTGCACACCTTCACAGGGATACACTCATTCTAACAGTTCAGTGTGCACACCTCCATGTGGACACACTCATTCTGACAGTTCAGTGTGCACACTTCCATGTGGACACACTCATTCTAACAGTTCAGTGTGCACACCTCCATGTGGACACACTCATTCTAACAGTTCAGTGTGCACACCTCCATGTGGACACACTCATTCTAACATTACATTGTGCACACCTCCATGTGCACATATTCTAACAGTTCAGTGTGCACACCTCCATGTGGTCACACTCATTCTAACAGTTCAGTGTGCACACCTCCATGTGGACACACTCATTCTAACATTTCAATGTGCACCCCTCCATGTGGGCACACTCATTCTAACAGTTCAGTGTGCACACCTCCATGTGGACACAGACAATCTTACAGTTCAGTTTGCACACCTCTATGTGGACACAATCATTCTAACAGTTCAGTGTGCACACCTCCATGTGGACACAGACATTCTAACAGTTCAGTTTGCACACCTCCATGTGGACACACTCATTCTAACAGTTCAGTGTGCACACCTCCACAGGGACACACTCATTCTAACAGTTCAGTGTGCACAACTGCATGTGGACACAATCATTCTAAGAGTTCAGTGTGCACACCTCCATGTGGGCACACTCATTCTAATAGTTCAGTGTGCACACCTCCATGTGGGCACACTCATTGTAACAGTTCAGAGTGCACACCTCCATGTGGACACAATCATTCTAACAGTTCAGTGTGCACACCTCCATGTGGACACACTCATTCTAACAGTTCAGTGTGCACACCTCCATGTGGACACACTCATTCTAAGAGTTCAGTGTGCACACCTCCATGTGGACACACTCATTCTAAGAGTTCAGTGTGCACACCTCCATGTGGACACACTCACTCTAACAGTTCAGTGTGCACACCTCCATGTGGAAAAATTCTAACACTTCGGTGTTCACACGTCCATGTGGACACACTCTTTCTAACATTTCAGTGTGCACACCTCCACAGGGACACACACATTCTAACAGTTCAGTGTGCACACCTTCATGTGGACACATTCTAACAGTTCAGTGTGCACACCTCCATGTTGACACACTCATTCTACCAGTTCAGTGTGCACACCTCCATGTGGGCACACTCATTCTAACAGATCAGTGTGCACACCTCCATGTGGACACACTCATTCTAACAGTTCATTGTGCACACCTCCATGTGGGCACACTCATTCTAACAGTTCAGTGTGCACACCTCCATGTGGACACACTCATTCTAACAGTTCAGTGTGCACACCTCCATGTGGGCACACTCATTCTTACAGTTCAGTGTGCACACCTTCACAGGGACACACTCATTTTAACAGTTCAATGTGCACACCTCCAGAGGGACACACTCATTCAAACAGTTCAGTGTGCACACCTCCATGTGGACACAATCATTCTAACAGTTCAGTGTGCACACCTCCATGTGGACACATTCTAACAGTTCAGTGTTCACACCTCCATGTGGACACACTCATTCTAACAGTTCAGTGTGCACACCTCCATGTGGACACACTCATTCTAACATTACATTGTGCACACCTCCATGTGCACATATTGTAACAGTTCAGTGTGCACACCTCCATGTGGGCACACTCATTCTAACAGTTCAGTGTGCACACCTCCATGTGGACACACTCATTCTAACAGTTCAGTGTGCACACCTCCATGTGGACACAGACATTCTAACAGTTCAGTTTGCACACCTCCATGTGGACACACTCATTCTAACAGTTCAGTGTGCACACCTCCACAGGGACACACTCATTCTAACAGTTCAGTGTGCACAACTGCATGTGGACACAATCATTCTAAGAGTTCAGTGTGCACACCTCCATGTGGGCACACTCATTCTAATAGTTCAGTGTGCACACCTCCATGTGGGCACACTCATTGTAACAGTTCAGAGTGCACACCTCCATGTGGACACAATCATTCTAACAGTTCAGTGTGCACACCTCCATGTGGACACACTCATTCTAACAGTTCAGTGTGCACACCTCCATGTGGACACACTCATTCTAACAGTTCAGTGTGCACACCTCCATGTGGACACACTCATTCTAACAGTTCAGTGTGCACACCTCCATGTGGACACACTCACTCTAACAGTTCAGTGTGCACACCTCCATGTGGAAAAATTCTAACACTTCGGTGTTCACACGTCCATGTGGACACACTCTTTCTAACATTTCAGTGTGCACACCTCCACAGGGACACACACATTCTAACAGTTCAGTGTGCACACCTCCATGTGGACACATTCTAACAGTTCAGTGTGCACACCTCCATGTTGACACACTCATTCTACCAGTTCAGTGTGCACACCTCCATGTGGGCACACTCATTCTAACAGATCAGTGTGCAAACCTCCATGTGGACACACTCATTCTAACAGTTCATTGTGCACACCTCCATGTGGGCACACTCATTCTAACAGTTCAGTGTGCACACCTCCATGTGGACACACTCATTCTAACAGTTCAGTGTGCACACCTCCATGTGGGCACACTCATTCTTACAGTTCAGTGTGCACACCTTCACAGGGACACACTCATTTTAACAGTTCAATGTGCACACCTCCAGAGGGACACACTCATTCAAACAGTTCAGTGTGCACACCTCCATGTGGACACAATCATTCTAACAGTTCAGTGTGCACACCTCCATGTGGACACATTCTAACAGTTCAGTGTTCACACCTCCATGTGGACACACTCATTCTAACAGTTCAGTGTGCACACCTCCATGTGGACACACTCATTCTAACATTACATTGTGCACACCTCCATGTGCACATATTGTAACAGTTCAGTGTGCACACCTCCATGTGGGCACACTCATTCTAACAGTTCAGTGTGCACACCTCCATGTGGACACACTCATTCTAACAGTTCAGTGTGCACACCTCCATGTGGACACAGACATTCTAACAGTTCAGTTTGCACACCTCCATGTGGACACACTCATTCTAACAGTTCAGTGTGCACACCTCCACAGGGACACACTCATTCTAACAGTTCAGTGTGCACAACTGCATGTGGACACAATCATTCTAAGAGTTCAGTGTGCACACCTCCATGTGGGCACACTCATTCTAATAGTTCAGTGTGCACACCTCCATGTGGGCACACTCATTGTAACAGTTCAGAGTGCACACCTCCATGTGGACACAATCATTCTAACAGTTCAGTGTGCACACCTCCATGTGGACACACTCATTCTAACAGTTCAGTGTGCACACCTCCATGAGGACACACTCATTCTAACAGTTCAGTGTGCACACCTCCATGTGGACACACTCATTCTAACAGTTCAGTGTGCACACCTCCATGTGGACACACTCACTCTAACAGTTCAGTGTGCACACCTCCATGTGGAAAAATTCTAACACTTCGGTGTTCACACGTCCATGTGGACACACTCTTTCTAACATTTCAGTGTGCACACCTCCACAGGGACACACACATTCTAACAGTTCAGTGTGCACACCTCCATGTGGACACATTCTAACAGTTCAGTGTGCACACCTCCATGTTGACACACTCATTCTACCAGTTCAGTGTGCACACCTCCATGTGGGCACACTCATTCTAACAGATCAGTGTGCAAACCTCCATGTGGACACACTCATTCTAACAGTTCATTGTGCACACCTCCATGTGGGCACACTCATTCTAACAGTTCAGTGTGCACACCTCCATGTGGACACACTCATTCTAACAGTTCAGTGTGCACACCTCCATGTGGGCACACTCATTCTTACAGTTCAGTGTGCACACCTTCACAGGGACACACTCATTTTAACAGTTCAATGTGCACACCTCCAGAGGGACACACTCATTCTAACAGTTCAGTGTGCACACCTCCATGTGGACACAATCATTCTAACAGTTCAGTGTGCACACCTCCATGTGGACACATTCAAACATTCAGTGTTCACACCTCCATGTGGACACACTCATTCTAACAGTTCAGTGTGCACACCTCCATGTGGACACACTCATTCTAACATTACATTGTGCACACCTCCATGTGCACATATTCTAACAGTTCAGTGTGCACACCTCCATGTGTGCACACTCATTCTAACAGTTCAGTGTGCACACCTCCATGTGGACACACTCATTCTAACATTTCAGTGTGCACCCCTCCATGTGGGCACACTCATTCTAACAGTTCAGTGTGCACACCTCCATGTGGACACAATCATTCTAACAGTTCACTGTGCACACCTCCACAGGGACACACTCATTCTAACAGTTCAGTGTGCACACCTGCATGTGGACACAATCATTCTAACAGTTCAGTGTGCACACCTCCATGTGGGCACACTCATTCTAACAGTTCAGTGTGCACACCTCCACAGGGACACACTCATTCTAACAGTTCAGTGTGCACACCTCCATGTGGGCACACTCATACTAACAGTTCAGTGTGCACACCTCCATGTGGACACACTCATTCTAACAGTTCAGTGTGCACACCTCCATGTGGACACACTCATTCTAACAGTTCAGTGTGCACACCTCCATGTGGACAAATTCTAACAGTTCGGTGTGCACACCTCCATGTGGACACACTCATTCTAACAGTTCAGTGTGCACACCTCCATGTGGGCACACTCATTCTAATAGTTCAGTGTGCACACCTCCATGTGGGCACACTCATTGTAACAGTTCAGAGTGCACACCTCCATGTGGACACAATCATTCTAACAGTTCAGTGTGCACACCTCCATGTGGACACACTCATTCTAACAGTTCAGTGTTCACACCTCCATGTGGACACACTCATTCTAACAGTTCAGTGTGCACACCTCCATGTGGACACACTCATTCTAAGATTACATTGTGCACACCTCCATGTGCACATATTCTAACAGTTCAGTGTGCACACCTCCATGTGGGCACACTCATTCTAACAGTTCAGTGTGCACACCTCCATGTGGACACACTCATTCTAACATTTCAGTGTGCACCCCTCCATGTGGGCACACTCATTCTAACAGTTCAGTGTGCACACCTCCATGTGGACACAATCATTCTAACAGTTCACTGTGCACACCTCCACAGGGACACACTCATTCTAACAGTTCAGTGTGCACACCTCCATGTGGACACACTCATTCTAACAGTTCAGTGTGCACACCTCCATGTGGACACAATCATTCTAACAGTTCACTGTGCACACCTGCATGTGGACACAGACATTCTAACAGTTCGGTTTGCACACATCCATGTGGACACAATCATTCTAACAGTTCAGAGTGCACAACTCCAGGTGGGTACACTCGTTCTAACAATTCAGTGTACACACCTCCATGTGGGCACACTCATTCTAACAGTTCAGTGTGCACACCTCCATGTGGACACACACATTATAACAGTTCAGTGTGCACACCTCCATGTGGACACACTCATTCTAACATTTCAGTGTGCACACCTCCACAGGGACACACTCATTCTAACAGTTCAGTGTGCACAACTCCATGTGGGCACACTCATTCTAACAGTTCAGTGTGCACACCTCCATGTCTACACAGTCATTCTAACTGTTCAGTGTGCACACCTCCATGTGGACACAATCATTCTAACAGTTCACTCTGCACACCTCCACAGGGACACACTCATTCTAACAGTTCAGTGTGCACACCTGCATGTGGACACACTCATTCTAACAGTTCAGTGTGCACACCTCCATGTGGGCACACTCATTCTAACAGTTCAGTGTGCACACCTCCACAGGGACACACTCATTCTAACAGTTCAATGTGCACACCTCCAGAGGGACACACTCATTCTAACAGTTCAGTGTGCACACCTCCATGTGGACACAATCATTCTAACAGTTCAGTGTGCACACCTCCATGTGGACACATTCTAACAGTTCAGTGTGCACACCTCCATGTGGACACACTCATTATAACAGTTCAGTGTGCACACCTAAATGTGAGCACACTCATTCTAACAGTTCAGTGTGCACACCTCAACAGGGACGCACTCATTCTAACAGTTCAGTGTGCACACCTCCATGTGGACACACTCATACTAACATTTCAGTGTGCACACCTCCATGTGGACACACTCATTCTAACAGTTCAGTGTGCACACCTCCATGTGGACACACTCATTCTAACAGTTCAGTGTGCACACCTCCATGTGGACAAATTCTAACAGTTCGGTGTGCACACCTCCATGTGGACACACTCATTCTAACAGTTCAGTGTGCACACCTCTATGTGGACACACTCATTCTAACAGTTCAGTGTGCACACATCCACAGGGACACACTCATTCTAACAGTTCAGAGTGCACACCTCCATGTGGACACACTCATTCTAACAGTTCAGTGTGCACACCTCCATGTGGACACACTCATTTTAACAGTACATTGTGCACACCTCCACAGAGATACACCCATTCTAACAGTTCAGTGTGCACACCTCCATGTGGACACAATCATTCTAAGAGTTCAGTGTGCACACCTCCATGTGGACACAATCTAACAGTTCAGTGTGCACACCTCCATGTGGACACACTCATTCTAACAGTTCAGTGTGCACACCTCCATGTGGACACACTCATTCTAACAGTTCAGTGTGCACACCTCCATGTGGACACACTCATTCTAACTGTTCAGTGTGCACACCTCCATGTGGGCACACTCATTCTAACAGTGCAGTGTGCACACCTCCACAGGGATACACTCATTCTAACAGTTCAGTGTGCACACCTCCATGTGGACACACTCATTCTGACAGTTCAGTGTGCACACCTCCATGTGGGCACACTCATTCTAACAGTTCAGTGTGCACACTTCCATGTGGACACACTCATTCTAACAGTTCAGTGTGCACACCTCCATGTGGACACACTCATTCTAACAGTTCAGTGTGCACAGCTCCATGTGGACACACTCATTCTAACAGTTCAGTGTGCACACCTTTATGTGCACATATTCTAACAGTTCAGTGTGCACACCTCCATGTGGACACACTCATTCTAACAGTTCAGTGTGCACACCTCCATGTGGACACACTCATTCTAACATTTCAGTGTGCACACCTCCATGGGGACACACTCATTCTAACATTTCAGTGTGCACACCTTTATGTGCACATATTCTAACAGTTCAGTGTGCACACCTCCATGTGGACACACTCATTCTAACAGTTCAGTGTGCACACCTCCATGTGGACACACTCATTCTAACATTTCAGTGTGCACACCTCCATGTGGACACACTCATTCTAACAGTTCAGTGTGGACACCTCCATGTGGACACACTCATTCTAACAGTTCATTGTGCACACCTCCATGTGGACAAATTCTAACAGTTCGGTGTGCACACCTCCATGTGGACACACTCATTCTAACAGTTCAGTGTGCACACCTCTATGTGGACACACTCATTCTAACATTTCAGTGTGCACACATCCACAGGGACACACTCATTCTAACAGTTCAGTGTGCACACCTCCATGTGGACACACTCATTCTAACAGTTCAGTGTGCACACCTCCATGTGGACACACTCATTTTAACAGTTCATTGTGCACACCTCCACAGGGATACACCCATTCTAACAGTTCAGTGTGCACACCTCCATGTGGACACAATCATTCTAAGAGTTCAGTGTGCACACCTCCATGTGGACACAATCTAACAGTTCAGTGTGCACAACTCCATGTGGACACACTCATTCTAACAGTTCAGTGTGCACACCTCTATGTGGACACACTCATTCTAACAGTTCAGTGTGCACACATCCACAGGGACACACTCATTCTAACAGTTCAGAGTGCACATCTCCATGTGGACACACTCATTCTAACAGTTCAGTGTGCACACCTCCATGTGGACACACTCATTTTAACAGTTCATTGTGCACACCTCCACAGGGATACACCCATTCTAACAGTTCAGTGTGCACACCTCCATGTGGACACAATCATTCTAAGAGTTCAGTGTGCACACCTCCATGTGGACACAATCTAACAGTTCAGTGTGCACAACTCCATGTGGACACACTCATTCTAACAGTTCAGTGTGCACACCTCCATGTGGGCACACTCATTCTAACAGTTCAGTGTGCACACCTCCATGTGGACACACTCATTCTAACAGTTCAGTGTGCACACCTCCATGTGGACACACTCATTCTAACAGTTCAGTGTGCACACCTCCATGTGGACACACTCATTCTAACTGTTCAGTGTGCACACCTCCATGTGGGCACACTCATTCTAACAGTTCAGTGTGCACACCTCCACAGGGATACACTCATTCTAACAGTTCAGTGTGCACACCTCCATGTGGACACACTCATTCTGACAGTTCAGTGTGCACACCTCCATGTGGGCACACTCATTCTAACAGTTCAGTGTGCACACTTCCATGTGGACACACTCATTCTAACAGTTCAGTGTGCACACCTCCATGTGGACACACTCATTCTAACAGTTCAGTGTGCACACCTTTATGTGCACATATTCTAACAGTTCAGTGTGCACACCTCCATGTGGACACACTCATTCTAACAGTTCAGTGTGCACACCTCCATGTGGACACACTCATTCTAACATTTCAGTGTGCACACCTCCATGTGGACACACTCATTCTAACAGTTCAGTGTGCACACCTTTATGTGCACATATTCTAACAGTTCAGTGTGCACACCTCCATGTGGACACACTCATTCTAACAGTTCAGTGTGCACACCTCCATGTGGACACACTCATTCTAACATTTCAGTGTGCACACCTCCATGTGGACACACTCATTCTAACAGTTCAGTGTGCACACCTCCATGTGGAGACACTCATTCTAACAGTTCAGTGTGCACACCTCCATGTGGACAAATTCTAACAGTTCGGTGTGCACACCTCCATGTGGACACACTCATTCTAACAGTTCAGTGTGCACACCTCTATGTGGACACACTCATTCTAACAGTTCAGTGTGCACACATCCACAGGGACACACTCATTCTAACAGTTCAGTGTGCACACCTCCATGTGGACACACTCATTCTAACAGTTCAGTGTGCACACCTCCTTGTGGACACACTCATTTTAACAGTTCATTGTGCACACCTCCACAGGGATACACCCATTCTAACAGTTCAGTGTGCACACCTCCATGTGGACACAATCATTCTAACAGTTCAGTGTGCACACCTCCATGTGGACACTTTCTAACAGTTCAGTGTGCACAACTCCATGTGGACACACTCATTCTAACAGTTCAGTGTGCACACCTCCATGTGGGCACACTCATTCTAACATTTCAGTGTGCACACCTCCATGTGGGCACACTCATTCTAACAGTTCAGTGTGCACACCTCCATGTGGACACACTCATTCTAACAGTTCAGTGTGCACACCTGCATGTGGACACACTCATTCTAACAGTTCTGTGTACACACCTGCATGTGGACACACTCATTCTAACAGTTCTGTGTGCACACCTCCATGTGGACACACTCATTCTAACAGTTCAGTGTGCACAGCTCCATGTGGACACACTCATTTTAAGAGTTCAGTGTGCACACCTCCATGTGGACACACTCATTCTAACAGTTCAGTGTGCACACCTCCATGTGGACAAATTTAACACTTCGGTGTTCACACGTCCATGTGGACACACTCTTTCTATCATTTCAGTGTGCACACCTCCACAGGGACACACTCATTCTAACAGTTCAGTGTGCACACCTCCATGTGGACATAATCATTCTAACAGTTCAGTGTGCACACCTCCATGTGGACACATTCTAACAGTTCAGTGTGCACACCTCCATGTGGACACACTCATTCTAACAGTTCAGTGTGCACACCTCCAAGTGGGCACACTCATTCTAACAGATCAGTGTGCAAACCTCCATGTGGACACACTCATTCTAACAGTTCATTGTGCACACCTCCATGTGGGCACACTCATTCTAACAGTTCAGTGTGCACACCTCCATGTGGACACACTCATTCTAACATTTCAGTGTGCACACCTCCATGTGGGCACACTCATTCTAACAGTTCATTGTGCACACCTCCACAGGGACACACTCATTCTAACAGTTCAATGTGCACACCTCCAGAGGGACACACTCATTCTAACAGTTCAGTGTGCACACCTCCATGTGGACACAATCATTCTAACAGTTCAGTGTGCACACCTCCATGTGGACACATTCTAACAGTTCAGTGTGCACACCTCCATGTGGACACACTCATTATAACAGTTCAGTGTGCACACCTAAATGTGAGCACACTCATTCTAACAGTTCAGTGTGCACACCTCCACAGGGACGCACTCATTCTAACAGTTCAGTGTGCACACCTCCATGTGGGCACACTCATACTAACATTTCAGTGTGCACACCTCCATGTGGACACAGTCATTCTAACAGTTCAGTGTGCACACCTCCATGTGGACACACTCATTCTAACAGTTCAGTGTGCACACCTCCATGTGGACAAATTCTAACAGTTCGGTGTGCACACCTCCATGTGGACACACTCATTCTAACAGTTCAGTGTGCACACCTCTATGTGGACACACTCATTCTAACAGTTCAGTGTGCACACATCCACAGGGACACACTCATTCTAACAGTTCAGAGTGCACACCTCCATGTGGACACACTCATTCTAACAGTTCAGTGTGCACACCTCCATGTGGACACACTCATTTTAACAGTTCATTGTGCACACCTCCACAGGGATACACCCATTCTAACAGTTCAGTGTGCACACCTCCATGTGGACACAATCATTCTAAGAGTTCAGTGTGCACACCTCCATGTGGACACAATCTAACAGTTCAGTGTGCACAACTCCATGTGGACACACTCATTCTAACAGTTCAGTGTGCACACCTCCATGTGGGCACACTCATTCTAACAGTTCAGTGTGCACACCTCCATGTGGACACACTCATTCTAACAGTTCAGTGTGCACACCTCCATGTGGACACACTCATTCTAACAGTTCAGTGTGCACACCTCCATGTGGACACACTCATTCTAACTGTTCAGTGTGCACACCTCCATGTGGGCACACTCATTCTAACAGTTCAGTGTGCACACCTCCACAGGGATACACTCATTCTAACAGTTCAGTGTGCACACCACCATGTGGACACACTCATTCTGACAGTTCAGTGTGCACACCTCCATGTGGGCACACTCATTCTAACAGTTCAGTGTGCACACCTCCATGTGGACACACTCATTCTAACAGTTCAGTGTGCACACCTTTATGTGCACATATTCTAACAGTTCAGTGTGCACACCTCCATGTGGACACACTCATTCTAACAGTTCAGTGTGCACACCTCCATGTGGACACACTCATTCTAACATTTCAGTGTGCACACCTCCATGTGGACACACTCATTCTAACAGTTCAGTGTGCACACCTTTATGTGTACATATTCTAACAGTTCAGTGTGCACACCTCCATGTGGACACACTCATTCTAACAGTTCAGTGTGCACACCTCCATGTGGACACACTCATTCTAACATTTCAGTGTGCACACCTCCATGTGGACACACTCATTCTAACAGTTCAGTGTGCACACCTCCATAGGACACACTCATTCTAACAGTTCAGTGTGCACACCTCCATGTGGACAAATTCTAACAGTTCGGTGTGCACACCTCCATGTGGACACACTCATTCTAACAGTTCAGTGTGCACACCTCTATGTGGACACACTCATTCTAACAGTTCAGTGTGCACACATCCACAGGGACACACTCATTCTAACAGTTCAGTGTGCACACCTCCATGTGGACACACTCATTCTAACAGTTCAGTGTGCACACCTCCATGTGGACACACTCATTTTAACAGTTCATTGTGCACACCTCCACAGGGATACACCCATTCTAACAGTTCAGTGTGCACACCTCCATGTGGACACAATCATTCTAAGAGTTCAGTGTGCACACCTCCATGTGGACACAATCTAACAGTTCAGTGTGCACAACTCCATGTGGACACACTCATTCTAACAGTTCAGTGTGCACACCTCAATGTGGGCACACTCATTCTAACAGTTCAGTGTGCACACCTCCATGTGGACACACTCATTCTAACAGTTCAGTGTGCACACCTCCATGTGGACACACTCATTCTAACAGTTCAGTGTGCACACCTCCATGTGGACACACTCATTCTAACTGTTCAGTGTGCACACCTCCATGTGGGCACACTCATTCTAACAGTTCAGTGTGCACACCTCCACAGGGATACACTCATTCTAACAGTTCAGTGTGCACACCTCCATGTGGACACACTCATTCTGACAGTTCAGTGTGCACACCTCCATGTGGGCACACTCATTCTAACAGTTCAGTGTGCACACTTCCATGTGGACACACTCATTCTAACAGTTCAGTGTGCACACCTCCATGTGGACACACTCATTCTAACAGTTCAGTGTGCACACCTTTATGTGCACATATTCTAACAGTTCAGTGTGCACACCTCCATGTGGACACACTCATTCTAACAGTTCAGTGTGCACACCTCCATGTGGACACACTCATTCTAACATTTCAGTGTGCACACCTCCATGTGGACACACTCATTCTAACAGTTCAGTGTGCACACCTTTATGTGCACATATTCTAACAGTTCAGTGTGCACACCTCCATGTGGACACACTCATTCTAACAGTTCAGTGTGCACACCTCCATGTGGACACACTCATTCTAACATTTCAGTGTGCACACCTCCATGTGGACACACTCATTCTAACAGTTCAGTGTGCACACCTCCATGTGGAGACACTCATTCTAACAGTTCAGTGTGCACACCTCCATGTGGACAAATTCTAACAGTTCGGTGTGCACACCTCCATGTGGACACACTCATTCTAACAGTTCAGTGTGCACACCTCTATGTGGACACACTCATTCTAACAGTTCAGTGTGCACACATCCACAGGGACACACTCATTCTAACAGTTCAGTGTGCACACCTCCATGTGGACACACTCATTCTAACAGTTCAGTGTGCACACCTCCTTGTGGACACACTCATTTTAACAGTTCATTGTGCACACCTCCACAGGGATACACCCATTCTAACAGTTCAGTGTGCACACCTCCATGTGGACACAATCATTCTAACAGTTAAGTGTGCACACATCCATGTGGACACTTTCTAACAGTTCAGTGTGCACAACTCCATGTGGACACACTCATTCTAACAGTTCAGTGTGCACACCTCCATGTGGGCACACTCATTCTAACATTTCAGTGTGCACACCTCCATGTGGGCACACTCATTCTAACAGTTCAGTGTGCACACCTCCATGTGGACACACTCATTCTAACAGTTCAGTGTGCACACCTGCATGTGGACACACTCATTCTAACAGTTCTGTGTACACACCTGCATGTGGACACACTCATTCTAACAGTTCTGTGTGCACACCTCCATGTGGACACACTCATTCTAACAGTTCAGTGTGCACAGCTCCATGTGGACACACTCATTTTAAGAGTTCAGTGTGCACACCTCCATGTGGACACACTCATTCTAACAGTTCAGTGTGCACACCTCCATGTGGACAAATTTAACACTTCGGTGTTCACACGTCCATGTGGACACACTCTTTCTATCATTTCAGTGTGCACACCTCCACAGGGACACACTCATTCTAACAGTTCAGTGTGCACACCTCCATGTGGACATAATCATTCTAACAGTTCAGTGTGCACACCTCCATGTGGACACATTCTAACAGTTCAGTGTGCACACCTCCATGTGGACACACTCATTCTAACAGTTCAGTGTGCACACCTCCAAGTGGGCACACTCATTCTAACAGATCAGTGTGCAAACCTCCATGTGGACACACTCATTCTAACAGTTCATTGTGCACACCTCCATGTGGGCACACTCATTCTAACAGTTCAGTGTGCACACCTCCATGTGGACACACTCATTCTAACATTTCAGTGTGCACACCTCCATGTGGGCACACTCATTCTAACAGTTCATTGTGCACACCTCCACAGGGACACACTCATTCTAACAGTTCAATGTGCACACCTCCAGAGGGACACACTCATTCTAACAGTTCAGTGTGCACACCTCCATGTGGACACAATCATTCTAACAGTTCAGTGTGCACACCTCCATGTGGACACATTCTAACAGTTCAGTGTGCACACCTCCATGTGGACACACTCATTATAACAGTTCAGTGTGCACACCTAAATGTGAGCACACTCATTCTAACAGTTCAGTGTGCACACCTCCACAGGGACGCACTCATTCTAACAGTTCAGTGTGCACACCTCCATGTGGGCACACTCATACTAACATTTCAGTGTGCACACCTCCATGTGGACACAGTCATTCTAACAGTTCAGTGTGCACACCTCCATGTGGACACACTCATTCTAACAGTTCAGTGTGCACACCTCCATGTGGACAAATTCTAACAGTTCGGTGTGCACACCTCCATGTGGACACACTCATTCTAACAGTTCAGTGTGCACACCTCTATGTGGACACACTCATTCTAACAGTTCAGTGTGCACACATCCACAGGGACACACTCATTCTAACAGTTCAGAGTGCACACCTCCATGTGGACACACTCATTCTAACAGTTCAGTGTGCACACCTCCATGTGGACACACTCATTTTAACAGTTCATTGTGCACACCTCCACAGGGATACACCCATTCTAACAGTTCAGTGTGCACACCTCCATGTGGACACAATCATTCTAAGAGTTCAGTGTGCACACCTCCATGTGGACACAATCTAACAGTTCAGTGTGCACAACTCCATGTGGACACACTCATTCTAACAGTTCAGTGTGCACACCTCCATGTGGACACACTCATTCTAACAGTTCAGTGTGCACACCTCCATGTGGACACACTCATTCTAACTGTTCAGTGTGCACACCTCCATGTGGGCACACTCATTCTAACAGTTCAGTGTGCACACCTCCACAGGGATACACTCATTCTAACAGTTCAGTGTGCACACCACCATGTGGACACACTCATTCTGACAGTTCAGTGTGCACACCTCCATGTGGGCACACTCATTCTAACAGTTCAGTGTGCACACCTCCATGTGGACACACTCATTCTAACAGTTCAGTGTGCACACCTTTATGTGCACATATTCTAACAGTTCAGTGTGCACACCTCCATGTGGACACACTCATTCTAACAGTTCAGTGTGCACACCTCCATGTGGACACACTCATTCTAACATTTCAGTGTGCACACCTCCATGTGGACACACTCATTCTAACAGTTCAGTGTGCACACCTTTATGTGTACATATTCTAACAGTTCAGTGTGCACACCTCCATGTGGACACACTCATTCTAACAGTTCAGTGTGCACACCTCCATGTGGACACACTCATTCTAACATTTCAGTGTGCACACCTCCATGTGGACACACTCATTCTAACAGTTCAGTGTGCACACCTCCATAGGACACACTCATTCTAACAGTTCAGTGTGCACACCTCCATGTGGACAAATTCTAACAGTTCGGTGTGCACACCTCCATGTGGACACACTCATTCTAACAGTTCAGTGTGCACACCTCTATGTGGACACACTCATTCTAACAGTTCAGTGTGCACACATCCACAGGGACACACTCATTCTAACAGTTCAGTGTGCACACCTCCATGTGGACACACTCATTCTAACAGTTCAGTGTGCACACCTCCATGTGGACACACTCATTTTAACAGTTCATTGTGCACACCTCCACAGGGATACACCCATTCTAACAGTTCAGTGTGCACACCTCCATGTGGACACAATCATTCTAAGAGTTCAGTGTGCACACCTCCATGTGGACACAATCTAACAGTTCAGTGTGCACAACTCCATGTGGACACACTCATTCTAACAGTTCAGTGTGCACACCTCAATGTGGGCACACTCATTCTAACAGTTCAGTGTGCACACCTCCATGTGGACACACTCATTCTAACAGTTCAGTGTGCACACCTCCATGTGGACACACTCATTCTAACAGTTCAGTGTGCACACCTCCATGTGGACACACTCATTCTAACTGTTCAGTGTGCACACCTCCATGTGGGCACACTCATTCTAACAGTTCAGTGTGCACACCTCCACAGGGATACACTCATTCTAACAGTTCAGTGTGCACACCTCCATGTGGACACACTCATTCTGACAGTTCAGTGTGCACACCTCCATGTGGGCACACTCATTCTAACAGTTCAGTGTGCACACTTCCATGTGGACACACTCATTCTAACAGTTCAGTGTGCACACCTCCATGTGGACACACTCATTCTAACAGTTCAGTGTGCACACCTCCATGTGGACACACTCATTCTAACAGTTCAGTGTGCACACCTTTATGTGCACATATTCTAACAATTCAGTGTGCACACCTCCATGTGGACACACTCATTCTAACAGTTCAGAGTGCACACCTATATGTGGACACACTCATTCTAACATTTCAGTGTGCACACCTCCATGTGGGCACACTCATTCTAACAGTTAAGTGTGCACACCTCCATGTGGACATAGACATTCTAACAGTTCAGTTTGCACACCTCTATGTGGACACAATCATTCTAACAGTTCAGTGTGCACAACTCCAGGTGGGCACACTCATTCTAACAATTCAGTGTGCACACCTCCATGTGGGCACACTCATTCTAACAGTTCAGTGTGCACACCTCCATGTGGACAAATTTAACACTTCGGTGTTCACACGTCCATGTGGACACACTCTTTCTATCATTTCAGTGTGCACACCTCCACAGGGACACACTCATTCTAACAGTTCAGTGTGCACACCTCCATGTGGACATAATCATTCTAACAGTTCAGTGTGCACACCTCCATGTGGACACATTCTAACAGTTCAGTGTGCACACCTCCATGTGGACACACTCATTCTAACAGTTCAGTGTGCACACCTCCATGTGGGCACACTCATTCTAACAGATCAGTGTGCAAACCTCCATGTGGACACACTCATTCTAACAGTTCATTGTGCACACCTCCATGTGGGCACACTCATTCTAACAGTTCAGTGTGCACACCCCCATGTGGACACACTCATTCTAACAGTTCAGTGTGCACACCTCCATGTGGGCACACTCATTCTAACAGTTCAGTGTGCACAGCTCCACAGGGACACACTCATTCTAACAGTTCAATGTGCACACCTCCAGAGGGACACACTCATTCTAACAGTTCAGTGTGCACACCTCCATGTGGACACAATCATTCTAACAGTTCAGTGTGCACACATCCATGTGGACACATTCTAACAGTTCAGTGTGCACACCTCCATGTGGACACACTCATTATAACAGTTCTGTGTGCACACCTAAATGTGAGCACACTCATTCTAACAGTTCAGTGTGCACACCTCCACAGGGACGCACTCATTCTAACAGTTCAGTGTGCACACCTCCATGTGGGCACACTCATCCTAACATTTCAGTGTGCACACCTCCATGTGGACACACTCATTCTAACAGTTCAGTGTGCACACCTCCATGTGGACACACTCATTCTAACAGTTCAGTGTGCACACCTCCATGTGGACAAATTCTAACAGTTCGGTGTGCACACCTCCATGTGGACACACTCATTCTAACAGTTCAGTGTGCACACCTCTATGTGGACACACTCATTCTAACAGTTCAGTGTGCACACATCCACAGGGACACACTCATTCTAACAGTTCAGAGTGCAAACCTCCATGTGGACACACTCATTCTAACAGTTCAGTGTGCACACCTCCATGTGGACACACTCATTTTAACAGTTCATTGTGCACACCTCCACAGGGATACACCCATTCTAACAGTTCAGTGTGCACACCTCCATGTGAACACAATCATTCTAAGAGTTCAGTGTGCACACCTCCATGTGGACACAATCTAACAGTTCAGTGTGCACAACTCCATGTGGACACACTCATTCTAACAGTTCAGTGTGCACACCTCCATGTGGGCACACTCATTCTAACAGTTCAGTGTGCACACCTCCATGTGGACACACTCATTCTAACAGTTCAGTGTGCACACCTCCATGTGGACACACTCATTCTAACAGTTCAGTGTGCACACCTCCATGTGGACACACTCATTCTAACTGTTCAGTGTGCACACCTCCATGTGGGCACACTCATTCTAACAGTTCAATGTGCACACCTCCACAGGGATACACTCATTCTAACAGTTCAGTGTGCACACCTCCATGTGGACACACTCATTCTGACAGTTCAGTGTGCACACCTCCATGTGGGCACACTCATTCTAACAGTTCAGTGTGCACACTTCCATGTGGACACACTCATTCTAACAGTTCAGTGTGCACACCTCCATGTGGACACACTCATTCTAACATTTCAGTGTGCACACCTCCATGTGGACACACTCATTCTAACAGTTCAGTGTGCACACCTTTATGTGCACATATTCTAACAGTTCAGTGTGCACACCTCCATGTGGACCCACTCATTCTAACAGTTCAGTGTGCACACCTCCATGTGGACACACTCATTCTAACATTTCAGTGTGCACACCTCCATGTGGACACACTCATTCTAACAGTTCAGTGTGCACACCTCCATGTGGACACACTCATTCTAACAGTTCATTGTGCACACCTCCATGTGGACAAATTCTAACAGTTCGGTGTGCACACCTCCATGTGGACACACTCATTCTAACAGTTCAGTGTGCACACCTCTATGTGGACACACTCATTCTAACAGTTCAGTGTGCACACATCCACAGGGACACACTCATTATAACAGTTCAGTGTGCACACCTCCATGTGGACACACTCATTCTAACAGTTCAGTGTGCACACCTCCATGTGGACACACTCATTTTAACAGTTCATTGTGCACACCTCCACAGGGATACACCCATTCTAACAGTTCAGTGTGCACACCTCCATGTGGACACAATCATTCTAAGAGTTCAGTGTGCACACCTCCATGTGGACACAATCTAACAGTTCAGTGTGCACAACTCCATGTGGACACACTCATTCTAACAGTTCAGTGTGCACACCTCAATGTGGGCACACTCATTCTAACAGTTCAGTGTGCACACCTCCATGTGGACACACTCATTCTAACAGTTCAGTGTGCACACCTCCATGTGGACACACTCATTCTAACAGTTCAGTGTGCACACCTCCATGTGGACACACTCATTCTAACTGTTCAGTGTGCACACCTCCATGTGGGCACACTCATTCTAACAGTTCAGTGTGCACACCTCCACAGGGATACACTCATTCTAACAGTTCAGTGTGCACACCTCCATGTGGACACACTCATTCTGACAGTTCAGTGTGCACACCTCCATGTGGCACACTCATTCTAACAGTTCAGTGTGCACACTTCCATGTGGACACACTCATTCTAACAGTTCAGTGTGCACACCTCCATGTGGACACACTCATTCTAACAGTTCAGTATGCACACCTCCATGTGGACACACTCATTCTAACAGTTCAGTGTGCACACCTTTATGTGCACATATTCTAACAGTTCAGTGTGCACACCTCCATGTGGACACACTCATTAAAACAGTTCAGTGTGCACACCTATATGTGGACACACTCATTCTAACATTTCAGTGTGCACACCTCCATGTGGGCACACTCATTCTAACAGTTCAGTGTGCACACCTCCATGTGGACACAGACATTCTAACAGTTCAGTTTGCACACCTCTATGTGGACACAATCATTCTAACAGTTCAGTGTGCACAACTCCAGGTGGGCACACTCATTCTAACAATTCAGTGTGCACACCTCCATGTGGGCACACTCATTCTAACAGTTCAGTGTGCACACCTCCATGTGGACACACACATTATAACAATTCAGTGTGCACACCTCCATGTGGACACACTCATTCTAACATTTCAGTGTGCACACCTCCACAGGGACACACTCATTCTAACAGTTCAGTGTGCACAACTCCATGTGGGCACACTCATTCTAACAGTTCAGTGTGCACACCTCCATGTCTACACAGTCATTCTAACTGTTCAGTGTGCACACCTCCATGTGGATAAATTCTAACACTTCAGTGTGCACACATCTATGTGGACATACTCATTCTAACATTTCAGTGTGCACACCTCCATGTGGGCACAATCATTCTAACAGTTAAGTGTGCAAACCTCCATGTGGACACAATCATTCTAACAGTTCACTGTGCACACCTCCACAGGGACACACTCATTCTAACAGTTCAGTGTGCACACCTGCATGTGGACACAATCATTCTAACAGTTCAGTGTGCACACCACCATGTGGGCACACTCATTCTAACAGTTCAGTGTGCACACCTCCATTTGGACACACACATTCTAACAGTTCAGTGTGCACACCTCCATGTGGACACACTCATTCTAACAGTTCAGTGTGCACACCTCCATGTGGACACACTCATTCTAACAGTTCATTGTGCACACCTCCATGTGGGAACACTCATTCTAACAGTTCAGTGTGCACACCTCCATGTGGACATAATCATTCTAACAGTTCAGTGTGCACACCTCCAGAGGGACACACTCATTCTAACAGTTCAGTGTGCACACCTCCACAGGGACCCACTCATTCTAACAGTTCAGTGTGCACACCTGCATGTGGACACAATCATTCTAAGAGTTCAGTGTGCACACATCCATGTGGGCACACTCATTCTAACAGTTCAGTGTGCACACCTCCATGTGGGCACACTCATTGTAACAGTTCAGAGTTCACACCTCCATGTGGACACAATCATTCTAACAGTTCAGTGTGCACACCTCCATGTGGACACACTCATTCTAACAGTTCAGTGTGCACACCTCCATGTGGACACTCTCATTCTAACAGTTCAGTGTGCACACCTCCATGTGGACACACTCATTTTAAGAGTTCAGTGTGCACACCTCCATGTGGACACACTCATTCTAACATTTCAGTGTGCACACCTCCATGTGGACAAATTCTAACACTTCGGTGTTCACACCTCCATGTGGACACACTCATTCTAACATTTCAGTGTGCACACCTCCATGTGGGCACACTCATTCTAACAGTTCAGTGTGCACACCTCCATGTGGACATAATCATTCTAACAGTTCAGTGTGCACACCTCCATGTGGACACATTCTAACAGTTCAGTGTGCACACCTCCATGTGGACACACTCATTCTAACAGTTCAGTGTGCACACCTCCATGTGGGCACACTCATTCTAACAGTTCAGTGTGCACACCTCCATGTGGACACCCACACATTATAACAGTTCAGTGTGCACACCTCCATGTGGACACACTCATTCTAACATTTCAGTGTGCACACCTCCACAGGGACACACTCATTCTAACAGTTCAGTGTGCACAACTCCATGTGGGCACACTCATTCTAACAGTTCAGTGTGCACACCTCCATGTCTACACAGTCATTCTAACTGTTCAGTGTGCACACCTCCATGTGGATAAATTCTAACACTTCAGTGTGCACACATCTATGTGGACATACTCATTCTAACATTTCAGTGTGCACACCTCCATGTGGGCACAATCATTCTAACAGTTCAGTGTGCAAACCTCCATGTGGACACAATCATTCTAACAGTTCACTGTGCACACCTTCACAGGGACACACTCATTCTAACAGTTCAGTGTGCACACCTGCATGTGGACACAATCATTCTAAGAGTTCAGTGTGCACACCACCATGTGGGCACACTCATTCTAACAGTTCAGTGTGCACACCTCCATGTGGACACAGTCATTCTAACAGTTCAGTGTGAACACCTCCATGTGGACACAATCATTCTAACAGTTCAGTGTGCACAACTCCATGTGGGCACACTCATTCTAACAGTTCAGTGTGCACACCTCCATGTGGGCACACTCAATGTAACAGTTCAGTGTGTACACCTCCATGTGGACACACACATTCTAACAGTTCAGTGTGCACACCTCCATGTGGACACACTCATTCTAACAGTTCAGTGTGCACACCTCCACAGGGACACACTCATTCTAACAGTTCAGTGTGCACACCTCCATGTGGGCACACTCATTCTAACAGTTCAGTGTGCACACCTCCACAGGGACACACTCATTCTAACAGTTCAGTGTGCACACCTGCATGTGGACACAATCATTCTAACATTTCAGTGTGCACACCTCCATGTGGGCACACTCATTCTAACATTTCAGTGTGCACACTTCCATGTGGGCACACTCATTCTAAAAGTTCAGTGTGCACACCTCCATGTGGACACACTCATTCTAACAGTTCAGTGTGCACACCTGCATGTGGACACACTCATTCTAACAGTTCTGTGTGCACACCTGCATGTGGACACACTCATTCTAACAGTTCTGTGTGCACACCTCCATGTGGACACACTCATTCTAACAGTTCAGTGTGCACACCTCTATGTGGACACACTCATTTTAAGAGTTCAGTGTGCACACCTCCATGTGGACACACTCATTCTAACAGTTCATTGTGCACACCTCCATGTGGGCACACTCATTCTAACAGTTCAGTGTGCACACCTCCATGTGGACACACTCATTCTAACAGTTCAGTGTGCACACCTCCATGTGGGCACACTCATTCTAACAGTTCAGTGTGCACACCTCCACAGGGACACACTCATTCTAACAGTTCAATGTGCACACCTCCAGAGGGACACACTCATTCTAACAATTCAGTGTGCACACCTCCATGTGGACACAATCATTCTAACAGTTCAGTGTGCACACCTCCATGTGGACACATTCTAACAGTTCAGTGTGCACACCTCCATGTGGACACACTCATTAAACAGTTCAGTGTGCACACCTCCATGTGGGCACACTCATTCTAACAGTTCAGTGTGCACACCTCCACAGGGACACACTCATTCTAACAGTTCAGTGTGCACACCTCCAGGTGGGCACACTCATACTAACATTTCAGTGTGCACACCTCCATGTGGACACACTCATTCTAACAGTTCAGTGTGCACACCTCCATGTGGACACACTCATTCTAACAGTTCAGTGTGCACACCTCCATGTGGACAAATTCTAACAGTTCGGTGTGCACACCTCCATGTGGACACACTCATTCTAACAGTTCAGTGTGCACACCTCTATGTGGACACACTCATTCTAACAGTTCAGTGTGCACACATCCACAGGGACACACTCATTCTAACAGTTCAGTGTGCACACCTCCATGTGGACACACTCATTCTAACAGTTCAGTGTGCACACCTCCATGTGGACACACTCATTTTAACAGTTCATTGTGCACACCTCCACAGGGATACACCCATTCTAACAGTTCAGTGTGCACACCTCCATGTGGACACACACATTCTAACAGTTCAGTGTGCACACCTCCATGTGGACACAATCTAACAGTTCAGTGTGCACAACTCCATGTGGACACACTCATTCTAACAGTTCAGTGTGCACACCTCCATGTGGGCACACTCATTCTAACAGTTCAGTGTGCACACCTCCATGTGGACACACTCATTCTAACAGTTCAGTGTGCACACCTCCATGTGGACACACTCATTCTAACAGTTCAGTGTGCACACCTCCATGTGGACACACTCATTCTAACTGTTCAGTGTGCACACCTCCATGTGGGCACACTCATTCTAACAGTTCAGTGTGCACACCTCCACAGGGATACACTCATTCTAACAGTTCAGTGTGCACACCTCCATGTGGACACACTCATTCTGACAGTTCAGTGTGCACACCTCCATGTGGGCACACTCATTCTAACAGTTCAGTGTGCACACTTCCATGTGGACACACTCATTCTAACAGTTCAGTGTGCTCACCTCCATGTGGACACACTCATTCTAACAGTTCAGTGTGCACACCTCCATGTGGACACACTCATTCTAACAGTTCAGTGTGCACACCTTTATGTGCACATGTTCTAACAGTTCAGTGTGCACACCTCCATGTGGGCACACTCATTCTAACAGTTCAGTGTGCACACCTCCATGTGGACACAGACATTCTAACAGTTCAGTTTGCACACCTCTATGTGGACACAATCATTCTAACAGTTCAGTGTGCACAACTCCAGGTGGGCACACTCATTCTAACAATTCAGTGTGCACACCTCCATGTGGGCACACTCATTCTAACAGTTCAGTGTGCACACCTCCATGTGGACACACACATTATAACAATTCAGTGTGCACACCTCCATGTGGACACACTCATTCTAACATTTCAGTGTGCACACCTCCACAGGGACACACTCATTCTAACAGTTCAGTGTGAACAACTCCATGTGGGCACACACATTCTAACAGTTCAGTGTGCACACCTCCATGTTTACACAGTCATTCTAACTCTTCAGTGTGCACACCTCCATGTGGATAAATTCTAACACTTCAGTGTGCACACATCTATGTGGACATACTCATTCTAACATTTCAGTGTGCACACCTCCATGTGGGCACAATCATTCTAACAGTTCAGTGTGCAAACCTCCATGTGGACACAATCATTCTAACAGTTCACTGTGCACACCTCCACAGGGACACACTCATTCTAACAGTTCAGTGTGCACACCTGCATGTGGACACAATCATTCTAACAGTTCAGTGTGCACACCACCATGTGGGCACACTCATTCTAACAGTTCGGTGTGCACACCTCCATGTGGGCACACTCATTTTAAACAGATCAGTGTGCAAACCTCCATGTGGACAAACTCATTCTAACAGTTCATTGTGCACGACTCCATGTGGGAACACTCATTCTAACAGTTCAGTGTGCACACCTCCATGTGGACATAATCATTCTAACAGTTCAGTGTGCACACCTCCAGAGGGACACACTCATTCTAACAGTTCAGTGTGCACACCTCCACAGGGACACACTCATTCTAACAGTTCAGTGTGCACACCTGCATGTGGACACAATCATTCTAAGAGTTCAGTGTGCACACCTCCATGTGGGCACACTCATTCTAACAGTTCAGTGTTCACACCTCCATGTGGACACAATCATTCTAACAGTTCAATGTGCACACCTCCCTGTGGACACACTCATTTTAAGAGTTCAGTGTGCACACCTCCATGTGGACACACTCATTCTAACAGTTCAGTGTGCACACCTCCATGTGGACTCACTCATTCTAACAGTTCAGTGTGCACACCTCCATGTTGACACATTCTAACAGTTCAGTGTGCACACCTCCATGTGGACACACTCATTCTAACAGTTCAGTGTGCACACCTCCATGTGGGCACACTCATTCTAACAGATCAGTGTGCAAACCTCCATGTGGACACACTCATTCTAACAGTTCATTGTGCACACCTCCATGTGGGCACACTCATTCTAACAGTTCAGTGTGCACACCTCCATGTGGACACACTCATTCTAACAGTTCAGTGTGCACACCTCCATGTGGGCACACTCATTCTAACAGTTCAGTGTGCACACCTCCACAGGGACACACTCATTCTAACAGTTCAATGTGCACACCTCCAGAGGGACACACTCATTCTAACAGTTCAGTGTGCACACCTCCATGTGGACACAATCATTCTAACAGTTCAGTGTGCACACCTCCATGTGGACACATTCTAACAGTTCAGTGTGCACACCTCCATGTGGACACACTCATTCTAACAGTTCAGTGTGCACACCTCCATGTGGGCACACTCATTTTAAACAGATCAGTGTGCAAACATCCATGTGGACACACTCATTCTAACAGTTCATTGTGCACACCTCCATGTGGGAACACTCATTCTAACAGTTCAGTGTGCACACCTCCATGTGGACATAATCATTCTAACAGTTCAGTGTGCACACCTCCAGAGGGACACACTCATTCTAACAGTTCAGTGTGCACACCTGCATGTGGACACAATCATTCTAAGAGTTCAGTGTGCACACCTCCATGTGGGCACACTCATTCTAACAGTTCAGTGTGCACACCTCCATGTGGGCACACTCATTGTAACAGTTCAGTGTGCACACCTCCAGGTGGGCACACTCATACTAACATTTCAGTGTGCACACCTCCATGTGGACACACTCATTCTAACAGTTCAGTGTGCACACCTCCATGTGGACACACTCATTCTAACAGTTCAGTGTGCACACCTCCATGTGGACAAATTCTAACAGTTCGGTGTGCACACCTCCATGTGGACACACTCATTCTAACAGTTCAGTGTGCACACCTCTATGTGGACACACTCATTCTAACAGTTCAGTGTGCACACATCCACAGGGACACACTCATTCTAACAGTTCAGTGTGCACACCTCCATGTGGACACACTCATTCTAACAGTTCAGTGTGCACACCTCCATGTGGACACACTCATTTTAACAGTTCATTGTGCACACCTCCACAGGGATACACCCATTCTAACAGTTCAGTGTGCACACCTCCATGTGGACACACACATTCTAACAGTTCAGTGTGCACACCTCCATGTGGACACAATCTAACAGTTCAGTGTGCACAACTCCATGTGGACACACTCATTCTAACAGTTCAGTGTGCACACCTCCATGTGGGCACACTCATTCTAACAGTTCAGTGTGCACACCTCCATGTGGACACACTCATTCTAACAGTTCAGTGTGCACACCTCCATGTGGACACACTCATTCTAACAGTTCAGTGTGCACACCTCCATGTGGACACACTCATTCTAACTGTTCAGTGTGCACACCTCCATGTGGGCACACTCATTCTAACAGTTCAGTGTGCACACCTCCACAGGGATACACTCATTCTAACAGTTCAGTGTGCACACCTCCATGTGGACACACTCATTCTGACAGTTCAGTGTGCACACCTCCATGTGGGCACACTCATTCTAACAGTTCAGTGTGCACACTTCCATGTGGACACACTCATTCTAACAGTTCAGTGTGCACACCTCCATGTGGACACACTCATTCTAACAGTTCAGTGTGCACACCTCCATGTGGACACACTCATTCTAACAGTTCAGTGTGCACACCTTTATGTGCACATGTTCTAACAGTTCAGTGTGCACACCTCCATGTGGGCACACTCATTCTAACAGTTCAGTGTGCACACCTCCATGTGGACACAGACATTCTAACAGTTCAGTTTGCACACCTCTATGTGGACACAATCATTCTAACAGTTCAGTGTGCACAACTCCAGGTGGGCACACTCATTCTAACAATTCAGTGTGCACACCTCCATGTGGGCACACTCATTCTAACAGTTCAGTGTGCACACCTCCATGTGGACACACACATTATAACAATTCAGTGTGCACACCTCCATGTGGACACACTCATTCTAACATTTCAGTGTGCACACCTCCACAGGGACACACTCATTCTAACAGTTCAGTGTGAACAACTCCATGTGGGCACACACATTCTAACAGTTCAGTGTGCACACCTCCATGTTTACACAGTCATTCTAACTCTTCAGTGTGCACACCTCCATGTGGATAAATTCTAACACTTCAGTGTGCACACATCTATGTGGACATACTCATTCTAACATTTCAGTGTGCACACCTCCATGTGGGCACAATCATTCTAACAGTTCAGTGTGCAAACCTCCATGTGGACACAATCATTCTAACAGTTCACTGTGCACACCTCCACAGGGACACACTCATTCTAACAGTTCAGTGTGCACACCTGCATGTGGACACAATCATTCTAACAGTTCAGTGTGCACACCACCATGTGGGCACACTCATTCTAACAGTTCGGTGTGCACACCTCCATGTGGGCACACTCATTTTAAACAGATCAGTGTGCAAACCTCCATGTGGACAAACTCATTCTAACAGTTCATTGTGCACGACTCCATGTGGGAACACTCATTCTAACAGTTCAGTGTGCACACCTCCATGTGGACATAATCATTCTAACAGTTCAGTGTGCACACCTCCAGAGGGACACACTCATTCTAACAGTTCAGTGTGCACACCTCCACAGGGACGCACTCATTCTAACAGTTCAGTGTGCACACCTGCATGTGGACACAATCATTCTAAGAGTTCAGTGTGCACACCTCCATGTGGGCACACTCATTCTAACAGTTCAGTGTTCACACCTCCATGTGGACACAATCATTCTAACAGTTCAATGTGCACACCTCCCTGGGGACACACTCATTTTAAGAGTTCAGTGTGCACACCTCCATGTGGACACACTCATTCTAACAGTTCAGTGTGCACACCTCCATGTGGACTCACTCATTCTAACAGTTCAGTGTGCACACCTCCATGTGGACACATTCTAACAGTTCAGTGTGCACACCTCCATGTGGACACACTCATTCTAACAGTTCAGTGTGCACACCTCCATGTGGGCACACTCATTCTAACAGATCAGTGTGCAAACCTCCATGTGGACACACTCATTCTAACAGTTCATTGTGCACACCTCCATGTGGGCACACTCATTCTAACAGTTCAGTGTGCACACCTCCATGTGGACACACTCATTCTAACAGTTCAGTGTGCACAACTCCATGTGGGCACACTCATTCTAACAGTTCAGTGTGCACACCTCCACAGGGACACACTCATTCTAACAGTTCAATGTGCACACCTCCAGAGGGACACACTCATTCTAACAGTTCAGTGTGCACACCTCCATGTGGACACAATCATTCTAACAGTTCAGTGTGCACACCTCCATGTGGACACATTCTAACAGTTCAGTGTGCACACCTCCATGTGGACACACTCATTCTAACAGTTCAGTGTGCACACCTCCATGTGGGCACACTCATTTTAAACAGATCAGTGTGCAAACATCCATGTGGACACACTCATTCTAACAGTTCATTGTGCACACCTCCATGTGGGAACACTCATTCTAACAGTTCAGTGTGCACACCTCCATGTGGACATAATCATTCTAACAGTTAAGTGTGCACACCTCCAGAGGGACACACTCATTCTAACAGTTCAGTGTGCACACCTGCATGTGGACACAATCATTCTAAGAGTTCAGTGTGCACACCTCCATGTGGGCACACTCATTCTAACAGTTCAGTGTGCACACCTCCATGTGGGCACACTCATTGTAACAGTTCAGAGTGCACACCTCCATGTGGACACACTCATTCTAACAGTTCAGTGTGCACACCTCCATGTGGGCACACTCATTCTAACAGTTCAGTGTGCACACCTCCATGTGGACACACACATTATAACAGTTCAGTGTGCACACCTCCATGTGGACACACTCATTCTAACAGTTCAGTGTGCACACCTCCATGTCTACACAGTCATTCTAACTGTTCAGTGTGCACACCTCCATGTGGATAAATTCTAACACTTCAATGTGCACACATCTATGTGGACATACTCATTCTAACATTTCAGTGTGCACACCTCCATGTGGGCACAATCATTCTAACAGTTCAGTGTGCACCCCTCCATGTGGACACAATCATTCTAACAGTTCACTGTGCACACCTCCACAGGGACACACTCATTCTAACAGTTCAGTGTGCACACCTGCATGTGGACACAATCATTCTAAGAGTTCAGTGTGCACACCACCATGTGGGCACACTCATTCTAACAGTTCAGTGTGCGCACCTCCATGTGGACACAGTCATTCTAAGAGTTCAGTGTGCACACCTCCATGTGGACACAATCATTCTAACAGTTCAGTGTGCACAACTCCATGTGGGCACACTCATTCTAACAGTTCAGTGTGCACACCTCCATGTGGGCACACTCAATGTAACAGTTCAGTGTGTACACCTCCATGTGGACACACACATTCTAACAGTTTAGTGTGCACACCTCCCTGTGGACACACTCATTCTAACAGTTCAGTGTGCACACCTCCACAGGGACACACTCATTCTAACAGTTCAGTGTGCACACCTCCATGTGGGCACACTCATTCTAACAGTTCAGTGTGCACACCTCCACAGGGACACACTCATTCTAACAGTTCAGTGTGCACACCTGCATGTGGACACAATCATTCTAACATTTCAGTGTGCACACCTCCATGTGGGCACACTCATTCTAACATTTCAGTGTGCACACCTCCATGTGGGCACACTCATTCTAAAAGTTCAGTGTGCACACCTCCATGTGGTCACACTCATTCTAACATTTCAGTGTGCACACCTCCATGTGGGCACACTCATTCTAAAAGTTCAGTGTGCACACCTGCATGTGGACACACTCATTCTAACAGTTCTGTGTGCACACCTGCATGTGGACACACTCATTCTAACAGTTCTGTGTGCACACCTAAATGTGGACACACTCATTCTAACAGTTCAGTGTGCACACCTCCATGTGGACACACTCATTTTAAGAGTTCAGTGTGCACACCTCCATGTGGACACACTCATTCTAACAGTTCAGTGTGCACACCTCCACAGGGACACACTCATTCTAACAGTTCAGTGTGCACACCTCCATGTGGACATAATCATTCTAACAGTTCAGTGTGCACACCTCCATGTGGACACATTCTAACAGTTCAGTGTGCACACCTCCATGTGGACACACTCATTCTAACAGTTCAGTGTGCACACCTCCATGTGGGCACACTCATTCTAACAGATCAGTGTGCAAACCTCCATGTGGACACACTCATTCTAACAGTTCATTGTGCACACCTCCATGTGGGCACACTCATTCTAACAGTTCAGTGTGCACACCTCCATGTGGACACACTCATTCTAACAGTTCAGTGTGCACACCTCCATGTGGGCACACTCATTCTAACAGTTCAGTGTGCACACCTCCACTGGGACACACTCATTCTAACAGTTCAATGTGCACACCTCCAGAGGGACACACTCATTCTAACAGTTCAGTGTGCACACCTCCATGTGGACACAATCATTCTAACAGTTCAGTGTGCACACCTCCATGTGGACACATTCTAACAGTTCAGTGTGCACACCTCCATGTGGACACACTCATTCTAACTCTTCAGTGTGCACACCTCCATGTGGATAAATTCTAACACTTCAGTGTGCACACATCTATGTGGACATACTCATTCTAACATTTCAGTGTGCACACATCCATGTGGGCACAATCATTCTAACAGTTCAGTGTGCAAACCTCCATGTGGACACAATCATTCTAACAGTTCACTGTGCACACCTCCACAGGGACACACTCATTCTAACAGTTCAGTGTGCACACCTGCATGTGGACACAATCATTCTAACAGTTCAGTGTGCACACCACCATGTGGGCACACTCATTCTAACAGTTCGGTGTGCACACCTCCATGTGGGCACACTCATTTTAAACAGATCAGTGTGCAAACCTCCATGTGGACAAACTCATTCTAACAGTTCATTGTGCACGACTCCATGTGGGAACACTCATTCTAACAGTTCAGTGTGCACACCTCCATGTGGACATAATCATTCTAACAGTTCAGTGTGCACACCTCCAGAGGGACACACTCATTCTAACAGTTCAGTGTGCACACCTCCACAGGGACACACTCATTCTAACAGTTCAGTGTGCACACCTGCATGTGGACACAATCATTCTAAGAGTTCAGTGTGCACACCTCCATGTGGGCACACTCATTCTAACAGTTCAGTGTTCACACCTCCATGTGGACACAATCATTCTAACAGTTCAATGTGCACACCTCCCTGTGGACACACTCATTTTAAGAGTTCAGTGTGCACACCTCCATGTGGACACACTCATTCTAACAGTTCAGTGTGCACACCTCCATGTGGACTCACTCATTCTAACAGTTCAGTGTGCACACCTCCATGTGGACACATTCTAACAGTTCAGTGTGCACACCTCCATGTGGACACACTCATTCTAACAGTTCAGTGTGCACACCTCCATGTGGGCACACTCATTCTAACAGATCAGTGTGCAAACCTCCATGTGGACACACTCATTCTAACAGTTCATTGTGCACACCTCCATGTGGGCACACTCATTCTAACAGTTCAGTGTGCACACCTCCATGTGGACACACTCATTCTAACAGTTCAGTGTGCACAACTCCATGTGGGCACACTCATTCTAACAGTTCAGTGTGCACACCTCCACAGGGACACACTCATTCTAACAGTTCAATGTGCACACCTCCAGAGGGACACACTCATTCTAACAGTTCAGTGTGCACACCTCCATGTGGACACAATCATTCTAACAGTTCAGTGTGCACACCTCCATGTGGACACATTCTAACAGTTCAGTGTGCACACCTCCATGTGGACACACTCATTCTAACAGTTCAGTGTGCACACCTCCATGTGGGCACACTCATTTTAAACAGATCAGTGTGCAAACATCCATGTGGACACACTCATTCTAACAGTTCATTGTGCACACCTCCATGTGGGAACACTCATTCTAACAGTTCAGTGTGCACACCTCCATGTGGACATAATCATTCTAACAGTTCAGTGTGCACACCTCCAGAGGGACACACTCATTCTAACAGTTCAGTGTGCACACCTGCATGTGGACACAATCATTCTAAGAGTTCAGTGTGCACACCTCCATGTGGGCACACTCATTCTAACAGTTCAGTGTGCACACCTCCATGTGGGCACACTCATTGTAACAGTTCAGAGTGCACACCTCCATGTGGACACACTCATTCTAACAGTTCAGTGTGCACACCTCCATGTGGGCACACTCATTCTAACAGTTCAGTGTGCACACCTCCATGTGGACACACACATTATAACAGTTCAGTGTGCACACCTCCATGTGGACACACTCATTCTAACAGTTCAGTGTGCACACCTCCATGTCTACACAGTCATTCTAACTGTTCAGTGTGCACACCTCCATGTGGATAAATTCTAACACTTCAATGTGCACACATCTATGTGGACATACTCATTCTAACATTTCAGTGTGCACACCTCCATGTGGGCACAATCATTCTAACAGTTCAGTGTGCACCCCTCCATGTGGACACAATCATTCTAACAGTTCACTGTGCACACCTCCACAGGGACACACTCATTCTAACAGTTCAGTGTGCACACCTGCATGTGGACACAATCATTCTAAGAGTTCAGTGTGCACACCACCATGTGGGCACACTCATTCTAACAGTTCAGTGTGCGCACCTCCATGTGGACACAGTCATTCTAAGAGTTCAGTGTGCACACCTCCATGTGGACACAATCATTCTAACAGTTCAGTGTGCACAACTCCATGTGGGCACACTCATTCTAACAGTTCAATGTGCACACCTCCATGTGGGCACACTCAATGTAACAGTTCAGTGTGTACACCTCCATGTGGACACACACATTCTAACAGTTTAGTGTGCACACCTCCCTGTGGACACACTCATTCTAACAGTTCAGTGTGCACACCTCCACAGGGACACACTCATTCTAACAGTTCAGTGTGCACACCTCCATGTGGGCACACTCATTCTAACAGTTCAGTGTGCACACCTCCACAGGGACACACTCATTCTAACAGTTCAGTGTGCACACCTGCATGTGGACACAATCATTCTAACATTTCAGTGTGCACACCTCCATGTGGGCACACTCATTCTAACATTTCAGTGTGCACACCTCCATGTGGGCACACTCATTCTAAAAGTTCAGTGTGCACACCTCCATGTGGTCACACTCATTCTAACATTTCAGTGTGCACACCTCCATGTGGGCACACTCATTCTAAAAGTTCAGTGTGCACACCTGCATGTGGACACACTCATTCTAACAGTTCTGTGTGCACACCTGCATGTGGACACACTCATTCTAACAGTTCTGTGTGCACACCTAAATGTGGACACACTCATTCTAACAGTTCAGTGTGCACACCTCCATGTGGACACACTCATTTTAAGAGTTCAGTGTGCACACCTCCATGTGGACACACTCATTCTAACAGTTCAGTGTGCACACCTCCACAGGGACACACTCATTCTAACAGTTCAGTGTGCACACCTCCATGTGGACATAATCATTCTAACAGTTCAGTGTGCACACCTCCATGTGGACACATTCTAACAGTTCAGTGTGCACACCTCCATGTGGACACACTCATTCTAACAGTTCAGTGTGCACACCTCCATGTGGGCACACTCATTCTAACAGATCAGTGTGCAAACCTCCATGTGGACACACTCATTCTAACAGTTCATTGTGCACACCTCCATGTGGGCACACTCATTCTAACAGTTCAGTGTGCACACCTCCATGTGGACACACTCATTCTAACAGTTCAGTGTGCACACCTCCATGTGGGCACACTCATTCTAACAGTTCAGTGTGCACACCTCCACTGGGACACACTCATTCTAACAGTTCAATGTGCACACCTCCAGAGGGACACACTCATTCTAACAGTTCAGTGTGCACACCTCCATGTGGACACAATCATTCTAACAGTTCAGTGTGCACACCTCCATGTGGACACATTCTAACAGTTCAGTGTGCACACCTCCATGTGGACACACTCATTCTAACAGTTCAGTGTGCACACCTCCATGTGGACACACTCATTTTAACAGTTCATTGTGCACACCTCCACAGGGATACACCCATTCTAACAGTTCAGTGTGCACACCTCCATGTGGACACAATCATTCTAAGAGTTCAGTGTG
Source organism: Peromyscus eremicus (assembly GCF_949786415.1). Taxonomy (NCBI): domain Eukaryota; kingdom Metazoa; phylum Chordata; class Mammalia; order Rodentia; family Cricetidae; genus Peromyscus; species Peromyscus eremicus. The sequence goes on along the minus strand of NW_026735547.1, from coordinate 36,541 downwards.
CACACCTCCATGTGGACACAATCTAACAGTTCAGTGTGCACAACTCCATGTGGACACACTCATTCTAACAGTTCAGTGTGCACACCTCCATGTGGGCACACTCATTCTAACAGTTCAGTGTGCACACCTCCATGTGGACACACTCATTCTAACAGTTCAGTGTGCACACGTCCATGTGGACACACTCATTCTAACAGTTCAGTGTGCACACCTCCATGTGGACACACTCATTCTAACTGTTCAGTGTGCACACCTCCATGTGGGCACACTCATTCTAACAGTTCAGTGTGCACACCTCCACAGGGATACACTCATTCTAACAGTTCAGTGTGCACACCTCCATGTGGACACACTCATTCTGACAGTTCAGTGTGCACACCTCCATGTGGGCACACTCATTCTAACAGTTCAGTGTGCACACTTCCATGTGGACACACTCATTCTAACAGTTCAGTGTGCACACCTCCATGTGGACACACTCATTCTAACAGTTCAGTGTGCACACCTCCATGTGGGCACACTCATTCTAACAGTTCAGTGTGCACACCTCCATGTGGACACACTCATTCTAACAGTTCAGTGTGCACACCTCCATGTGGGCACACTCATTCTAACAGTTCAGTGTGCACACCTCCACAGGGACACACTCATTCTAACAGTTCAATGTGCACACCTCCAGAGGGACACACTCATTCTAACAGTTCAGTGTGCACACCTCCATGTGGACACAATCATTCTAACAGTTCAGTGTGCACACCTCCATGTGGACACATTCTAACAGTTCAGTGTGCACACCTCCATGTGGACACACTCATTCTAACAGTTCAGTGTGCACACCTCCATGTGGGCACACTCATTTTAAACAGATCAGTGTGCAAACATCCATGTGGACACACTCATTCTAACAGTTCATTGTGCACACCTCCATGTGGGAACACTCATTCTAACAGTTCAGTGTGCACACCTCCATGTGGACATAATCATTCTAACAGTTCAGTGTGCACACCTCCAGAGGGACACACTCATTCTAACAGTTCAGGGTGCACACCTGCATGTGGACACAATCATTCTAAGAGTTCAGTGTGCACACCTCCATGTGGGCACACTCATTCTAACAGTTCAGTGTGCACACCTCCATGTGGGCACACTCATTGTAACAGTTCAGAGTGCACACCTCCATGTGGACACACTCATTCTAACAGTTCAGTGTGCACACCTCCATGTGGGCACACTCATTCTAACAGTTCAGTGTGCACACCTCCATGTGGACACACACATTATAACAGTTCAGTGTGCACACCTCCATGTGGACACACTCATTCTAACAGTTCAGTGTGCACACCTCCATGTCTACACAGTCATTCTAACTGTTCAGTGTGCACACCTCCATGTGGATAAATTCTAACACTTCAATGTGCACACATCTATGTGGACATACTCATTCTAACATTTCAGTGTGCACACCTCCATGTGGGCACAATCATTCTAACAGTTCAGTGTGCACACCTCCATGTGGACACAATCATTCTAACAGTTCACTGTGCACACCTCCACAGGGACACACTCATTCTAACAGTTCAGTGTGCACACCTGCATGTGGACACAATCATTCTAAGAGTTCAGTGTGCACACCACCATGTGGGCACACTCATTCTAACAGTTCAGTGTGCGCACCTCCATGTGGACACAGTCATTCTAAGAGTTCAGTGTGCACACCTCCATGTGGACACAATCATTCTAACAGTTCATTGTGCACAACTCCATGTGGGCACACTCATTCTAACAGTTCAGTGTGCACACCTCCATGTGGGCACACTCAATGTAACAGTTCAGTGTGTACACCTCCATGTGGACACACACATTCTAACAGTTTAGTGTGCACACCTCCCTGTGGACACACTCATTCTAACAGTTCAGTGTGCACACCTCCACAGGGACACACTCATTCTAACAGTTCAGTGTGCACACCTCCATGTGGGCACACTCATTCTAACAGTTCAGTGTGCACACCTCCACAGGGACACACTCATTCTAACAGTTCAGTGTGCACACCTGCATGTGGACACAATCATTCTAACATTTCAGTGTGCACACCTCCATGTGGGCACACTCATTCTAACATTTCAGTGTGCACACCTCCATGTGGGCACACTCATTCTAAAAGTTCAGTGTGCACACCTCCATGTGGTCACACTCATTCTAACATTTCAGTGTGCACACCTCCATGTGGGCACACTCATTCTAAAAGTTCAGTGTGCACACCTGCATGTGGACACACTCATTCTAACAGTTCTGTGTGCACACCTGCATGTGGACACACTCATTCTAACAGTTCTGTGTGCACACCTAAATGTGGACACACTCATTCTAACAGTTCAGTGTGCACACCTCCATGTGGACACACTCATTTTAAGAGTTCAGTGTGCACACCTCCATGTGGACACACTCATTCTAACAGTTCAGTGTGCACACCTCCACAGGGACACACTCATTCTAACAGTTCAGTGTGCACACCTCCATGTGGACATAATCATTCTAACAGTTCAGTGTGCACACCTCCATGTGGACACATTCTAACAGTTCAGTGTGCACACCTCCATGTGGACACACTCATTCTAACAGTTCAGTGTGCACACCTCCATGTGGGCACACTCATTCTAACAGTTCAGTGTGCACACCTCCATGTGGACACACTCATTCTAACAGTTCATTGTGCACACCTCCATGTGGGCACACTCATTCTAACAGTTCAGTGTGCACACCTCCATGTGGACACACTCATTCTAACAGTTCAGTGTGCACACCTCCATGTGGGCACACTCATTCTAACAGTTCAGTGTGCACACCTCCACTGGGACACACTCATTCTAACAGTTCAATGTGCACACCTCCAGAGGGACACACTCATTCTAACAGTTCAGTGTGCACACCTCCATGTGGACACAATCATTCTAACAGTTCAGTGTGCACACCTCCATGTGGACACATTCTAACAGTTCAGTGTGCACACCTCCATGTGGACACACTCATTCTAACAGTTCAGTGTGCACACCTCCATGTGGACACACTCAGTTTAACAGTACATTGTGCACACCTCCACAGGGATACACCCATTCTAACAGTTCAGTGTGCACACCTCCATGTGGACACAATCATTCTAAGAGTTCAGTGTGCACACCTCCATGTGGACACAATCTAACAGTTCAGTGTGCACAACTCCATGTGGACACACTCATTCTAACAGTTCAGTGTGCACACCTCCATGTGGGCACACTCATTCTAACAGTTCAGTGTGCACACCTCCATGTGGACACACTCATTCTAACAGTTCAGTGTGCACACGTCCATGTGGACACACTCATTCTAACAGTTCAGTGTGCACACCTCCATGTGGACACACTCATTCTAACTGTTCAGTGTGCACACCTCCATGTGGGCACACTCATTCTAACAGTTCAGTGTGCACACCTCCACAGGGATACACTCATTCTAACAGTTCAGTGTGCACACCTCCATGTGGACACACTCATTCTGACAGTTCAGTGTGCACACCTCCATGTGGGCACACTCATTCTAACAGTTCAGTGTGCACACTTCCATGTGGACACACTCATTCTAACAGTTCAGTGTGCACACCTCCATGTGGACACACTCATTCTAACAGTTCAGTGTGCACACCTCCATGTGGGCACACTCATTCTAACAGTTCAGTGTGCACACCTCCATGTGGACACAGATATTCTAACAGTTCAGTTTGCACACCTCTATGTGGACACAATCATTCTAACAGTTCAGTGTGCACAACTCCAGGTGGGCACACTCATTCTAACAATTCAGTGTGCACACCTCCATGTGGGCACACTCATTCTAACAGTTCAGTGTGCACACCTCCATATTGACACACACATTATAACAATTCAGTGTGCACACCTCCATGTGGACACACTCATTCTAACATTTCAGTGTGCACACCTCCCCAGGGACACACTCATTCTAACAGTTCAGTGTGCACAACTCCATGTGGGCACACTCATTCTAACAGTTCAGTGTGCACACCTCCATGTCTACACAGTCATTCTAACTGTTCAGTGTGCACACCTCCATGTGGATAAATTCTAACACTTCAGTGTGCACACATCTATGTGGACATACTCATTCTAACATTTCAGTGTGCACACCTCCATGCGGGCACAATCATTCTAACAGTTCAGTGTAAAACCTCCATGTGGACACAATCATTCTAACAGTTCACTGTGCACACCTCCACAGGGACACACTCATTCTAACAGTTCAGTGTGCACACCTGCATGTGGAAACAATCATTCTAACAGTTCAGTGTGCACACCACCATGTGGGCACACTCATTCTAACAGTTCAGTGTGCACACCTCCATGTGGACACACACATTCTAACAGTTCAGTGTGCACACCTCCATGTGGGCACACTCATTTTAAACAGATCAGTGTGCAAACCTCCATGTGGACAACCTCATTCTAACAGTTCATTGTGCACACCTCCATGTGGGAACACTCATTCTAACAGTTCAGTGTGCACACCTCCATGTGGACATAATCATTCTAACAGTTCAGTGTGCACACCTCCAGAGGGACACACTCATTCTAACAGTTCAGTGTGCACACCTCCACAGGGACACACTCATTCTAACAGTTCAGTGTGCACACCTGCATGTGGACACAATCATTCTAAGAGTTCAGTGTGCACACCTCCATGTGGGCACACTCATTCTAACAGTTCAGTGTGCACACCTCCATGTGAAAACACTCATTGTAACAGTTCAGAGTGCACACCTCCATGTGGACACAATCATTCTAACAGTTCAGTGTGCACACCTCCATGTGGACACACTCATTCTAACAGTTCAGTGTGCACACCTCCATGTGGACACACTCATTCTAACAGTTCAGTGTGCACACCTCCATGTGGACACACTCATTTTAAGAGTTCAGTGTGCACACCTCCATGTGGACACACTCATTCTAACAGTTCAGTGTGCACGCCTCCATGTGGACAAATTCTAACACTTCGGTGTTCACACGTCCATGTGGACACACTCTTTCTAACATTTCAGTGTGCACACCTCCACAGGGACACACTCATTCTAACAGTTCAGTGTGCACACCTCCATGTGGACATAATCATTCTAACAGTTCAGTGTGCACACCTCCATGTGGACACATTCTAACAGTTCAGTGTGCACACCTCCATGTGGACACACTCATTCTAACAGTTCACTGTGCCCACCTCCATGTGGGCACACTCATTCTAACAGATCAGTGTGCAAACCTCCATGTGGACACACTCATTCTAACAGTTCATTGTGCACACCTCCATGTGGGCACACTCATTCTAACAGTTCAGTGTGCACACCTCCATGTGGACACACTCATTCTAACAGTTCAGTGTGCACACCTCCATGTGGGCACACTCATTCTAACAGTTCAGTGTGCACACCTCCACAGGGACACACTCATTCTAACAGTTCAATGTGCACACCTCCAGAGGGACACACTCATTCTAACAGTTCAGTGTGCACACCTCCATGTGGACACAATCATTCTAACAGTTCAGTGTGCACACCTCCATGTGGACACATTCTAACAGTTCAGTGTGCACACCTCCATGTGGACACACTCATTCTAACAGTTCAGTGTGCACACCTAAATGTGGGCACACTCATTCTAACAGTTCAGTGTGCACACCTCCATGTGGGCACACTCATACTAACATTTCAGTGTGCACACCTCCATGTGGACACACTCATTCTAACAGTTCAGTGTGCACACCTCCATGTGGACACACTCATTCTAACAGTTCAGTGTGCACACCTCCATGTGGACAAATTCTAACAGTTCGGTGTGCACACCTCCATGTGGACACACTCATTCTAACAGTTCAGTGTGCACACCTCCATGTGGACACACTCATTCTAACAGTTCAGTGTGCACACCTCCATGTGGACACACTCATTCTAAGAGTTCAGTGTGCACACCTACATGTGGACACACTCATTCTAACAGTTCAGTGTGCACACCTCCATGTGGACAAATTCTAACACTTCGGTGTGCACACGTCCATGTGGACACACTCATTCTAACATTTCAGTGTGCACACCTCCACAGGGACACACTCATTCTAACAGTTCAGTGTGCACACCTCCATGTGGACATAATCATTCTAACAGTTCAGTGTGCACACCTCCAGAGGGACACACTCATTCTAAAAGTTCAGTGTGTACACCTCCATGTGGACACAATCATTCTAACAGTTCAGTGTGCACACCTCCATGTGGACACAATCTAACAGTTCAGTGTGCACACCTCCAGAGGCACACACTCATTCTAACAGTTCAGTGTGCACACCTCCATGTGGACACAATCATTCTAACAGTTCAGTGTGCACACCTCCATGTGGGCACACTCATACTAACATTTCAGTGTGCACAATTCCATGTGGACACACTCATTCTAACAGTTCAGTGTGCACACCTCCATGTGGACACACTCATTCTAACTGTTCAGTGTGCACACCTCCATGTGGACACACTCATTCTAACCGTTCAGTGTGCACACCTCTATGTGGACACACTCATTCTAACAGTTCAGTGTGCACACATCCACAGGGACACACTCATTCTAACAGTTCAGTGTGCACACCTCCATGTGGACACACTCATTCTAACAGTTCAGTGTGCACACCTCCATGTGGACACACTCATTTTAACAGTTCATTGTGCACAACTCCACAGGGATACACCCATTCTAACAGTTCAGTGTGCACACCTCCATGTGGACACAATCATTCTAAGAGTTCAGTGTGCACACCTCCATGTGGACACAATCTAACAGTTCAGTGTGCACAACTCCATGTGGACACACTCATTCTAACAGTTCAGTGTGCACACCTCCATGTGGGCACACTCATTCTAACAGTTCAGTGTGCACACCTCCATGTGGACACACTCATTCTAACAGTTCAGTGTGCACACCTCCATGTGGACACACTCATTCTAACAGTTCAGTGTGCACACCTCCATGTGGACACACTCATTCTAACTGTTCAGTGTGCACACCTCCATGTGGGCACACTCATTCTAACAGTTCAGTGTGCACACCTCCACAGGGATACACTCATTCTAACAGTTCAGTGTGCACACCTCCATGTGGACACACTCATTCTAACAGTTCAGTGTGCAAACCTCAATGTGGACACACTCATTTTAACAGTTCATTGGGCACACCTCCACAGGGATACACCCATTCTAACAGTTCAGTGTGCACACCTCCATGTGGACACAATCATTCTAAGATTTCAGTGTGCACACCTCCATGTGGACACAATCTTACAGTTCAGTGTGCACAACTCCATGTGGACACCCTCATTCTAACAGTTCAGTGTGCACACCTCCATGTGGGCACACTCATTCTAACAGTTCAGTGTGCACATCTCCATGTGGACACACTCATTCTAACAGTTCAGTGTGCACACCTCCATGTGGACACACTCATTCTAACAGTCCAGTGTGCACACCTCCTTGTGGGCACACTCATTTCTAACAGTTCAGTGTGCACACCTCCATGTGGGCACACTCATTCTAACAGTTCAGTGTGCACACCACCATGTGGGCACACTCATTCTAACAGTTCAGTGTGCACACCTCCATGTGGACACACTCATTCTAACTGTTCAGTGTGCACACCTCCATGTGGGCACACTCATTCTAACAGTTCAGTGTGCACACCTCCACAGGGATACACTCATTCTAACATTTCAGTGTGCACACCTCCATGTGGACACACTCATTCTGACAGTTCAGTGTGCACACCTCCATGTGGGCACACTCATTCTAACAGTTCAGTGTGCACACTTCCATGTGGACACACTCATTCTAACAGTTCAGTGTGCACACTTCCATGTGGACACACTCATTCTAACAGTTCAGTGTGCACACCTCCATGTGGACACATTCATTCTAACAGTTCAGTGTGCACACCTTTATGTGCACATATTCTAACAGTTCAGTGTGCACACCTCCATGTGGACACACTCATTCTAACAGTTCAGTGTGCACACCTCCATGTGGACACACTCATTCTAACATTTCAGTGTGCACACCTCCATGTGGGCACACTCATAATAACAGTTCAGTGTGCACACCTCCATGTGGACACAGACATTCTAACAGTTCAGTTTGCACACCTCTATGTGGACACAATCATTCTAAAAGTTCAGTGTGCAAACTCCAGGTGGGCACACTCATTCTAACAATTCAGTGTGCACACCTCCATGTGGGCACACTCATTCTAACAGTTCAGTGTGCACACCTCCATGTGGACACACACATTATAACAATTCAGTGTGCACACCTCCATGTGGACACACTCATTCTAACATTTCAGTGTGCACACCTCCACAGGGACACACTCATTCTAACAGTTCAGTGTGCACAACTCCATGTGGGCACACTCATTCCAACAGTTCAGTGTGCACACCTCCATGTATACACAGTCATTCTAACTGTTCAGTGTGCACACCTCCATGTGGATAAATTCTAACACTTCAGTGTGCACACATCTATGTGGACATACTCATTCTAACATTTCAGTGTGCACACCTCCATGTGGGCTCAATCATTCTAACAGTTCAGTGTGCAAACCTCCATGTGGGCACAATCATTCTAACAGTTCACTGTGCAAACCTCCACAGGGACACACTCATTCTAACAGTTCAGTGTGCATACTTGCATGTGGACACAATCATTCTAACAGTTCAGTGTGCACACCACCATGTGGGCACACTCATTCTAACAGTTCAGTGTGCACACCTCCATGTGGACACAATCATTCTAACAGTTCAGTGTGCACACCTCCATGTGGACACAATCATTCTAACAGTTCAGTGTGCACAACTCCATGTGGGCACACTCATTCTAACAGTTCAGTGTGCACACCTCCATGTGGACACACTCATTCTAACAGTTCAGTGTGCACACCTCCATGTGGACACAGTCATTCTAACAGTTCAGTGTGCACACCTCCATGTGGACACAATCATTCTAACAGTTCAGTGTGCACAACTCCATGTGGGCACACTCATTCTAACAGTTCAGTGTGCACACCTCCATGTGGGCACACTCATTCTAACAGTTCAGTGTGTACACCTCCATGTGGACACACACATTCTAACAGTTCAGTGTGCACACCTCCATGTGGACACACTCATTCTAACACTTCAGTGTGCACACCTCCACAGGGACACACTCATTCTAACAGTTCAGTGTGCACACCTCCATGTGGGCACACTCATTCTAACAGTTCAGTGTGCACACCTCCACAGGGACAGACTCATTCTAACAGTTCAGTGTGCACACCTGCATGTGGACACAATCATTCTAACATTTCAGTGTGCACACCTCCATGTGGGCACACTCATTCTAACAGTTCACTGTGCACACCTCCATGTGGGCACACTCATTCTAACAGTTCAGTGTGCACACCTCCATGTGGACACACTCATTCTAACAGTTCAGTGTGCACACCTGCATGTGGACACAATCATTCTAACAGTTCTGTGTGCACACCTCCATGTGGACACACTCATTCTAACAGTTCAGTGTGCATACCTACATGTGGACACACTCATTCTAACAGTTCACTGTGCACACCTCCATGTGGGCACACTCATTCTAACAGTTCAGTGTGCACACCTCCATGTGGACACACTCATTCTGACAGTTCAGTGTGCACACTTCCATGTGGACACACTCATTCTAACAGTTCAGTGTGCACACCTCCATGTGGACACACTCATTCTAACAGTTCAGTGTGCACACCTCCATGTGGGCACACTCATTCTAACAGTTCAGTGTGCACACCTCCATGTGGACACAGATATTCTAACAGTTCAGTTTGCACACCTCTATGTGGACACAATCATTCTAACAGTTCAGTGTGCACAACTCCAGGTGGGCACACTCATTCTAACAATTCAGTGTGCACACCTCCATGTGGGCACACTCATTCTAACAGTTCAGTGTGCACACCTCCATATTGACACACACATTATAACAATTCAGTGTGCACACCTCCATGTGGACACACTCATTCTAACATTTCAGTGTGCACACCTCCCCAGGGACACACTCATTCTAACAGTTCAGTGTGCACAACTCCATGTGGGCACACTCATTCTAACAGTTCAGTGTGCACACCTCCATGTCTACACAGTCATTCTAACTGTTCAGTGTGCACACCTCCATGTGGATAAATTCTAACACTTCAGTGTGCACACATCTATGTGGACATACTCATTCTAACATTTCAGTGTGCACACCTCCATGCGGGCACAATCATTCTAACAGTTCAGTGTAAAACCTCCATGTGGACACAATCATTCTAACAGTTCACTGTGCACACCTCCACAGGGACACACTCATTCTAACAGTTCAGTGTGCACACCTGCATGTGGAAACAATCATTCTAACAGTTCAGTGTGCACACCACCATGTGGGCACACTCATTCTAACAGTTCAGTGTGCACACCTCCATGTGGACACACACATTCTAACAGTTCAGTGTGCACACCTCCATGTGGGCACACTCATTTTAAACAGATCAGTGTGCAAACCTCCATGTGGACAACCTCATTCTAACAGTTCATTGTGCACACCTCCATGTGGGAACACTCATTCTAACAGTTCAGTGTGCACACCTCCATGTGGACATAATCATTCTAACAGTTCAGTGTGCACACCTCCAGAGGGACACACTCATTCTAACAGTTCAGTGTGCACACCTCCACAGGGACACACTCATTCTAACAGTTCAGTGTGCACACCTGCATGTGGACACAATCATTCTAAGAGTTCAGTGTGCACACCTCCATGTGGGCACACTCATTCTAACAGTTCAGTGTGCACACCTCCATGTGAAAACACTCATTGTAACAGTTCAGAGTGCACACCTCCATGTGGACACAATCATTCTAACAGTTCAGTGTGCACACCTCCATGTGGACACACTCATTCTAACAGTTCAGTGTGCACACCTCCATGTGGACACACTCATTCTAACAGTTCAGTGTGCACACCTCCATGTGGACACACTCATTTTAAGAGTTCAGTGTGCACACCTCCATGTGGACACACTCATTCTAACAGTTCAGTGTGCACGCCTCCATGTGGACAAATTCTAACACTTCGGTGTTCACACGTCCATGTGGACACACTCTTTCTAACATTTCAGTGTGCACACCTCCACAGGGACACACTCATTCTAACAGTTCAGTGTGCACACCTCCATGTGGACATAATCATTCTAACAGTTCAGTGTGCACACCTCCATGTGGACACATTCTAACAGTTCAGTGTGCACACCTCCATGTGGACACACTCATTCTAACAGTTCACTGTGCCCACCTCCATGTGGGCACACTCATTCTAACAGATCAGTGTGCAAACCTCCATGTGGACACACTCATTCTAACAGTTCATTGTGCACACCTCCATGTGGGCACACTCATTCTAACAGTTCAGTGTGCACACCTCCATGTGGACACACTCATTCTAACAGTTCAGTGTGCACACCTCCATGTGGGCACACTCATTCTAACAGTTCAGTGTGCACACCTCCACAGGGACACACTCATTCTAACAGTTCAATGTGCACACCTCCAGAGGGACACACTCATTCTAACAGTTCAGTGTGCACACCTCCATGTGGACACAATCATTCTAACAGTTCAGTGTGCACACCTCCATGTGGACACATTCTAACAGTTCAGTGTGCACACCTCCATGTGGACACACTCATTCTAACAGTTCAGTGTGCACACCTAAATGTGGGCACACTCATTCTAACAGTTCAGTGTGCACACCTCCATGTGGGCACACTCATACTAACATTTCAGTGTGCACACCTCCATGTGGACACACTCATTCTAACAGTTCAGTGTGCACACCTCCATGTGGACACACTCATTCTAACAGTTCAGTGTGCACACCTCCATGTGGACAAATTCTAACAGTTCGGTGTGCACACCTCCATGTGGACACACTCATTCTAACAGTTCAGTGTGCACACCTCCATGTGGACACACTCATTCTAACAGTTCAGTGTGCACACCTCCATGTGGACACACTCATTCTAAGAGTTCAGTGTGCACACCTACATGTGGACACACTCATTCTAACAGTTCAGTGTGCACACCTCCATGTGGACAAATTCTAACACTTCGGTGTGCACACGTCCATGTGGACACACTCATTCTAACATTTCAGTGTGCACACCTCCACAGGGACACACTCATTCTAACAGTTCAGTGTGCACACCTCCATGTGGACATAATCATTCTAACAGTTCAGTGTGCACACCTCCAGAGGGACACACTCATTCTAAAAGTTCAGTGTGTACACCTCCATGTGGACACAATCATTCTAACAGTTCAGTGTGCACACCTCCATGTGGACACAATCTAACAGTTCAGTGTGCACACCTCCAGAGGCACACACTCATTCTAACAGTTCAGTGTGCACACCTCCATGTGGACACAATCATTCTAACAGTTCAGTGTGCACACCTCCATGTGGGCACACTCATACTAACATTTCAGTGTGCACAATTCCATGTGGACACACTCATTCTAACAGTTCAGTGTGCACACCTCCATGTGGACACACTCATTCTAACTGTTCAGTGTGCACACCTCCATGTGGACACACTCATTCTAACCGTTCAGTGTGCACACCTCTATGTGGACACACTCATTCTAACAGTTCAGTGTGCACACATCCACAGGGACACACTCATTCTAACAGTTCAGTGTGCACACCTCCATGTGGACACACTCATTCTAACAGTTCAGTGTGCACACCTCCATGTGGACACACTCATTTTAACAGTTCATTGTGCACAACTCCACAGGGATACACCCATTCTAACAGTTCAGTGTGCACACCTCCATGTGGACACAATCATTCTAAGAGTTCAGTGTGCACACCTCCATGTGGACACAATCTAACAGTTCAGTGTGCACAACTCCATGTGGACACACTCATTCTAACAGTTCAGTGTGCACACCTCCATGTGGGCACACTCATTCTAACAGTTCAGTGTGCACACCTCCATGTGGACACACTCATTCTAACAGTTCAGTGTGCACACCTCCATGTGGACACACTCATTCTAACAGTTCAGTGTGCACACCTCCATGTGGACACACTCATTCTAACTGTTCAGTGTGCACACCTCCATGTGGGCACACTCATTCTAACAGTTCAGTGTGCACACCTCCACAGGGATACACTCATTCTAACAGTTCAGTGTGCACACCTCCATGTGGACACACTCATTCTAACAGTTCAGTGTGCAAACCTCAATGTGGACACACTCATTTTAACAGTTCATTGGGCACACCTCCACAGGGATACACCCATTCTAACAGTTCAGTGTGCACACCTCCATGTGGACACAATCATTCTAAGATTTCAGTGTGCACACCTCCATGTGGACACAATCTTACAGTTCAGTGTGCACAACTCCATGTGGACACCCTCATTCTAACAGTTCAGTGTGCACACCTCCATGTGGGCACACTCATTCTAACAGTTCAGTGTGCACATCTCCATGTGGACACACTCATTCTAACAGTTCAGTGTGCACACCTCCATGTGGACACACTCATTCTAACAGTCCAGTGTGCACACCTCCTTGTGGGCACACTCATTTCTAACAGTTCAGTGTGCACACCTCCATGTGGGCACACTCATTCTAACAGTTCAGTGTGCACACCACCATGTGGGCACACTCATTCTAACAGTTCAGTGTGCACACCTCCATGTGGACACACTCATTCTAACTGTTCAGTGTGCACACCTCCATGTGGGCACACTCATTCTAACAGTTCAGTGTGCACACCTCCACAGGGATACACTCATTCTAACATTTCAGTGTGCACACCTCCATGTGGACACACTCATTCTGACAGTTCAGTGTGCACACCTCCATGTGGGCACACTCATTCTAACAGTTCAGTGTGCACACTTCCATGTGGACACACTCATTCTAACAGTTCAGTGTGCACACTTCCATGTGGACACACTCATTCTAACAGTTCAGTGTGCACACCTCCATGTGGACACATTCATTCTAACAGTTCAGTGTGCACACCTTTATGTGCACATATTCTAACAGTTCAGTGTGCACACCTCCATGTGGACACACTCATTCTAACAGTTCAGTGTGCACACCTCCATGTGGACACACTCATTCTAACATTTCAGTGTGCACACCTCCATGTGGGCACACTCATAATAACAGTTCAGTGTGCACACCTCCATGTGGACACAGACATTCTAACAGTTCAGTTTGCACACCTCTATGTGGACACAATCATTCTAAAAGTTCAGTGTGCAAACTCCAGGTGGGCACACTCATTCTAACAATTCAGTGTGCACACCTCCATGTGGGCACACTCATTCTAACAGTTCAGTGTGCACACCTCCATGTGGACACACACATTATAACAATTCAGTGTGCACACCTCCATGTGGACACACTCATTCTAACATTTCAGTGTGCACACCTCCACAGGGACACACTCATTCTAACAGTTCAGTGTGCACAACTCCATGTGGGCACACTCATTCCAACAGTTCAGTGTGCACACCTCCATGTATACACAGTCATTCTAACTGTTCAGTGTGCACACCTCCATGTGGATAAATTCTAACACTTCAGTGTGCACACATCTATGTGGACATACTCATTCTAACATTTCAGTGTGCACACCTCCATGTGGGCTCAATCATTCTAACAGTTCAGTGTGCAAACCTCCATGTGGGCACAATCATTCTAACAGTTCACTGTGCAAACCTCCACAGGGACACACTCATTCTAACAGTTCAGTGTGCATACTTGCATGTGGACACAATCATTCTAACAGTTCAGTGTGCACACCACCATGTGGGCACACTCATTCTAACAGTTCAGTGTGCACACCTCCATGTGGACACAATCATTCTAACAGTTCAGTGTGCACACCTCCATGTGGACACAATCATTCTAACAGTTCAGTGTGCACAACTCCATGTGGGCACACTCATTCTAACAGTTCAGTGTGCACACCTCCATGTGGACACACTCATTCTAACAGTTCAGTGTGCACACCTCCATGTGGACACAGTCATTCTAACAGTTCAGTGTGCACACCTCCATGTGGACACAATCATTCTAACAGTTCAGTGTGCACAACTCCATGTGGGCACACTCATTCTAACAGTTCAGTGTGCACACCTCCATGTGGGCACACTCATTCTAACAGTTCAGTGTGTACACCTCCATGTGGACACACACATTCTAACAGTTCAGTGTGCACACCTCCATGTGGACACACTCATTCTAACACTTCAGTGTGCACACCTCCACAGGGACACACTCATTCTAACAGTTCAGTGTGCACACCTCCATGTGGGCACACTCATTCTAACAGTTCAGTGTGCACACCTCCACAGGGACAGACTCATTCTAACAGTTCAGTGTGCACACCTGCATGTGGACACAATCATTCTAACATTTCAGTGTGCACACCTCCATGTGGGCACACTCATTCTAACAGTTCACTGTGCACACCTCCATGTGGGCACACTCATTCTAACAGTTCAGTGTGCACACCTCCATGTGGACACACTCATTCTAACAGTTCAGTGTGCACACCTGCATGTGGACACAATCATTCTAACAGTTCTGTGTGCACACCTCCATGTGGACACACTCATTCTAACAGTTCAGTGTGCATACCTACATGTGGACACACTCATTCTAACAGTTCAGTGTGCACACCTCCATGTGGACAAATTCTAACACTTCGGTGTGCACACGTCCATGTGGACACACTCATTCTAACATTTCAGTGTGCACACCTCCACAGGGACACACTCATTCTAACAGTTCAGTGTGCACACCACCATGTGGACATAATCATTCTAACAGTTCAGTGTGCACACCTCCAGAGGGACACACTCATTCTAAAAGTTCAGTGTGCACACCTCCATGTGGACACAATCATTCTAACAGTTCAGTGTGCACACCTCCATGTGGACACACTCATTCTAACAGTTCAGTGTGCACACCTCCATGTGGGCACACTCATTCTAACAGATCAGTGTGCAAACCTCCATGTGGACACACTCATTCTAACAGTTCATTGTGCACACCTCCATGTGGGAACACTCATTCTAACAGTTCAGTGTGCACACCTCCATGTGGACATAATCATTCTAACAGTTCAGTGTGCACACCTCCAGAGGGACACACTCATTCTAACAGTTCAGTGTGCACACCTCCATGTGGACACAATCATTCTAACATTTCAGTGTGCAACCTTCATGTGGACACATTCTAACAATTCAGTGTGCACACCTCCATGTGGACACACTCATTCTAACAGTTCAGGGTGCACACCTCCATGTGGGCACACTCATTCTAACAGATCAGTGTGCACACCTCCATGTGGACACACTCATTCTAACAGTTCAGTGTGCACACCTCCATGTGGGCACACTCATTTTAACAGTTCAGTGTGCACACCACCACAGGGACACACTCATTCTAACAGTTCAGTGTGTACACCTCCATGTGGGCACACTCATTCTAACAGTTCAGTGTGCACACCTCCATGTGGACTCACTCATTCTAACAGTTCAGTGTGCACACCTCCATGTGGACACACTCATTCTTACAGTTCAGTGTGCACACCTCCATGTGGACAAATTCTAACAGTTCGGTGTGCACACCTCCATGTGGACACACTCATTCTAACAGTTCAGTGTACTCACCTCTATGTGGACACACTCATTCTAACAGTTCAGTGTGCACACTTCCACAGGGACACACTCATTCTAACAGTTCAGTGTGCACACCTCCATGTGGACACACTCATTCTAACAGTTCAGTGTGCACACATCCATGTGGACATAATCATTCTAACAATTCAGTGTGCACAACTCCATGTGGACACACTCATTCTAACAGTTCAGTGTGCACACCTCCATGTGGGCACACTCATTCTAACAGTTCAGTGTGCACACTTCCACAGGGACACACTCATTCTAACAGTTCAGTGTGCACAACTGCATGTGGACACACTCATTCTAACAGTTCAGTGTGCACACCTCCATGTGGACACACTCATTCTAACAGTTCAGTGTGCACACCTCCATGTGGACACACTCATTCTAACAGTTCAGTGTGCACACCTCCATGTGGACACACTCATTCTAACAGTTCAGTGTGCACACCTCCACAGGGACACACTCATTCTAAGAGTTCAGTGTGCAAACCTCCATGTGGACACACTTATTCTAACAGTTCAGTGTGCACACCTCCATGTGGACAAATTCTAACACTTCAGTGTGCACACATCCATGTGGACACACTCATTCTAACATTTCAGTGTGCACACCTCCAGAGGGACACACTCATTCTAACAGTTCAGTGTGCACACCTCCATGTGGACATAATCAGTCTAACTGTTCAGTGTGCACACCTCCAGAGGGACACACTCATTCTAACAGTTCAGTGTGCACACCTCCATGTGGACACAATCATTCTAACAGTTCAGTGTGCACACCTCCATGTGGACACATTCTAACAGTTCAGTGTGCACACCTCCATGTGGACAAACTCATTCTAACAGTTCAGTGTGCACACCTCCATGTGGGCACACTCATTCTAACAGATCAGTGTGCAAAACTCCATGTGGACACACTCATTCTAACAGTTCATTGTGCACACCTCCATGTGGACATAATCATTCTAACAGTTCAGTGTGCACACCTCCACAGGGACACACTCATTCTAACAGTTCAGTGTGCACACCTGCATGTGGACACAATCATTCTAACAGTTCAGTGTGCACACCTCCATTTGGGCATACTCATTCTAACAGTTCAGTGTGCACACCTCCATGTGGACACACTCATTCTAACAGTTCAGTGTGCACACCTCCATGTGGACACACTCATTCTAACAGTTCAGTGTGCACACCTCCATGTGGACACACTCATTTTAACAGTTCATTGTGCACACCTCCACAGGGATACACCCATTATAACAGTTCAGTGTGCACACCTCCATGTGGACACAATCATTCTAACAGTTCAGTGTGCACACCTCCATGTGGACACAATCTAACAGTTCAGTGTGCACAACTCCATGTGGACACACTCATTCTAACAGTTCAGTGTGCACACCTCCATGTGGGCACACTCATTCTAACAGTTCAGTGTGCACACCTCCATTTGGACACACTCATTCTTACAGTTCAGTGTGCACACCTCCATGTGGACACACTCATTCTAACAGTTCAGTGTGCACACCTCCATGTGGGCACACTCATTTCTAACAGTTCAGTGTGCACACCTCCATGTGGACACACTCATTCTAACAGTTCATTGTGCACACCACCATGTGGGCACACTCATTCTAACAGTTCAGTGTGCACACCTCCATGTGGACACACTCATTCTAACTGTTCAGTGTGCACACCTCCATGTGGGCACACTCATTCTAACAGTTCAGTGTGCACACCTCCACAGGGATACACTCATTCTAACAGTTCAGTGTGCACACCTCCATGTGGACACACTCATTCTGACAGTTCAGTGTGCACACCTCCATGTGGGCACACTCATTCTAACAGTTCAGTGTGCACACTTCCATGTGGACACACTCATTCTAACAGTTCAGTGTGCACACCTCCATGTGGACACACTCATTCTAACAGTTCAGTGTGCACACCTCCATGTGGACACACTCATTCTAACATTACATTGTGCACACCTCCATGTGCACATATTCTAACAGTTCAGTGTGCACACCTCCATGTGGGCACACTCATTCTAACAGTTCATTGTGCACACCACCATGTGGGCACACTCATTCTAACAGTTCAGTGTGCACACCTCCATGTGGACACACTCATTCTAACTGTTCAGTGTGCACACCTCCATGTGGGCACACTCATTCTAACAGTTCAGTGTGCACACCTCCACAGGGATACACTCATTCTAACAGTTCAGTGTGCACACCTCCATGTGGACACACTCATTCTGACAGTTCAGTGTGCACACCTCCATGTGGGCACACTCATTCTAACAGTTCAGTGTGCACACTTCCATGTGGACACACTCATTCTAACAGTTCAGTGTGCACACCTCCATGTGGACACACTCATTCTAACAGTTCAGTGTGCACACCTCCATGTGGACACACTCATTCTAACATTACATTGTGCACACCTCCATGTGCACATATTCTAACAGTTCAGTGTGCACACCTCCATGTGGGCACACTCATTCTAACAGTTCAGTGTGTACACCTCCATGGGGACACAGACATTCTAACAGTTCAGTTTGCACACCTCCATGTGGACACAATCATTCTAACAGTTCAGTGTGCACAACTCCATGTGGGCACACTCATTCTAACAATTCAGTGTGCACACCTCCATGTGGGCACACTCATTCTAACAGTTCAGTGTGTACACCTCCATGTAGACACACACATTATAACAGTTCAATGTGCACACCTCCATGTGGACACACTCATTCTAACAGTTCAGTGTGCACACCTCCATGTCTACACAGTCATTATAACTGTTCAGTGTGCACACCTCCATGTGGATAAATTCTAACACTTCAGTGTGCACACATCCATGTGGACATACTCATTCTAACATTTCAGTGTGCACACCTCCATGTGGGCACAATCATTCTAACAGTTCAGTGTGCACACCTCCATGTTTGCACACTCATTCTAACAGTTCAGTGTGCACACCTCCATGTGGACACACTCATTCTAACAGTTCAGTGTGCACACCTCCATGTGGACACAATCATTCTAACAGTTCAGTGTGCACAACTCCATGTGGGCACACTCATTCTAACAGTTCAGGGTGCACACCTCCATGTGGGCACACTCATTCTAACAGTTCAGTGTGTACACTTCCATGTGGACACAGACATTCTAACAGTTCAGTGTGCACACCTCCATGTGGACACACTCATTCTAACAGTTCAGTGTGCACACCTCCACTGGGACACACTCATTCTAACAGTTCAGTGTGCACACCTCCATGTGGGCACACTCATTCTAACAGTTCAGTGTGCACACCTCCACAGGGACACACTCATTCTAACAGTTCAGTGTGCACACCTCCATGTGGACACACTCATTCTAACAGTTCAGTGTGCACACCTCCACAGGTACACACTCATTCTAACAGTTCAGTGTGCACACCTCCATGTGGACACATTCATTCTAACAGTTCAGTGTGCACACATCCATGTGGACATAATCATTCTAACAGTTCAGTGTGCACACCTCCACAGGGACACACTCATTCTAACAGTTCAGTGTGCACACCTGCATGTGGACACAATCATTCTAACAGTTCAGTGTGCACACCTCCATGTCGGCATACTCATTCTAACAGTTCAGTGTGCACACCTCCATGTGGACACACTCATTCTAACAGATCAGTGTGCACACCTCCATGTGGACACATCATTCTAACAGTTCAGTGTGCACACCTCCATGTGGACACACTCATTTTAACAGTTCATTGTGCACACCTCCACAGGGATACACCCATTCTAACAGTTCAGTGTGCACAACTCCATGTGGACACACTCATTCTAACAGTTCAGTGTGCACACCTCCATGTGGACACAATCATTATAACAGTTCAGTGTGCACACCTCCATGTGGACACACTCATTCTAACAGTTCAGTGTGCACACCTCCATGTGGACACACTCATTCTAACAGTTCAGTGTGCACACCTCCATGTGGGCACACTCATTTCTAACAGTTCAGTGTGCACACCTCCTTGTGGACACACTCATTCTAACAGTTCATTGTGCACACCACCATGTGGGCACACTCATTCTAACAGTTCAGTGTGCACACCTCCATGTGGACACACTCATTCTAACTGTTCAGTGTGCACACCTCCATGTGGGCACACTCATTCTAACAGTTCAGTGAGCACACCTCCACAGGGATACACTCATTCTAACAGTTCAGTGTGCACACCTCCATGTGGACACACTCATTCTGACAGTTCAGTGTGCACACCTCCATGTAGGCACACTCATTCTAACAGTTCAGTGTGCACACCTCCATGTGGACACACTCATTATAACAGTTCAGTGTGCACACCTCCATGTGGACATACTCATTCTAACATTACATTGTGCACACCTCCATGTGCACATATTCTAACAGTTCAGTGTGCACACCTACATGTGGACACACTCATTCTAACAGTTCAGTGTGCACACCTCCATGTGGACACACTCATTCTAACATTTCAGTGTGCACACCTTCATGTGGGCACACTCATTCTAACAGTTCAGTGTGCACACCTCCATGTGGACACAGACATTCTAACAGTTCAGTTTGCACATCTGCATGTGGACACAATCATTCTAACAGTTCAGTGTGCACAACTCCAGGTGGGCACACTCATTCTAACAATTCAGTGTGCACACCTCCATGTGGGCACACTCATTCTAACAGTTCAGTGTGTACACCTCCATGTGGACACACACATTATAACAGTTCAGTGTGCACACCTCCATGTGGGCACACTCATTCTAACATTTCAGTGTGCACACCTCCACAAGGACACACTCATTCTAACAGTTCAGTGTGCACAACTCCATGTGGGCACACTCATTCTAAAAGTTCAGTGTGCACACCTACATGTCTACACAGTCATTCTAACTGTTCAGTGTGCACACCTCCATTTGGATAAATTCTAACACTTCAGTGTGCACACATCCATGTGGACACACTCATTCTAACAGTTCAGTGTGCACACCTCCACAGGGACACACTCATTCTAACAGTTCAGTGTGCACACCTCCATGTGGACACACTCATTCTAACAGTTCAGTGTGCACACATCCATGTGGACATAATCATTCTAACAGTTCAGTGTGCACACCTCCACAGGGACACACTCATTCTAAAAGTTCAGTGTGCACACCTGCATGTGGACACAATCATTCTAACAGTTCAGTGTGCACACCTCCATGTGGGCATACTCATTCTAACAGTTCAGTGTGCACACCTCCAGGTGGACACATTCATTCTAACAGTTCAGTGTGCACACCTCCATGTGGACACACTCATTTTAACAGTTCATTGTGCACACCTCCACAGGGATACACCCATTCTAACAGTTCAGTGTGCACACCTCCATGTGGACACAATCATTCTAACAGTTCAGTGTGCACACCTCCATGTGGACACATTCTAACAGTTCAGTGTGCACAACTCCATGTGGACACACTCATTCTAACAGTTCAGTGTGCACACCTCCATGGGGGCACACTCATTCTAACATTACATTGTGCACACCTCCATGTGCACATATTCTAACAGTTCAGTGTGCACACCTCCATGTGGGCACACTCATTCTAACAGTTCAGTGTGCACACCTCCATGTGGACACACTCATTCTAACATTTCAGTGTGCACACCTTCATGTGGGCACACTCATTCTAACAGTTCAGTGTGCACACCTCCATGTGGACACAGACATTCTAACAGTTCAGTTTGCACACCTGCATGTGGACACAATCATTCTAACAGTTCAGTGTGCACAACTCCAGGTGGGCACACTCATTCTAACAATTCAGTGTGCACACCTCCATGTGGGCACACTCATTCTAACAGTTCAGTGTGTACACCTCCATGTGGACACACACATTATAACAGTTCAGTGTGCACACCTCCATGTGGGCACACTCATTCTAACATTTCAGTGTGCACACCTCCACAGGGACACACCCATTCTAACAGTTCAGTGTGAACAACTCCATGTGGGCACACTCATTCTAACAGTTCAGTGTGCACACCTCCATGTCTACACAGTCATTCTAACTCTTCAGTGTGCACACCTCTGTGTGGATAAATTCTAACACTTCAGTGTGCACACATCCATGTGGACATACTCATTCTAACATTTCAGTGTGCACACCTCCATGTGGGCACAATCATTCTAACAGTTCAGTGTGCACACCTCCATGTGGACACAATCATTCTAAGAGTTCACTGTGCACACCTCCACAGGGACACACTCATTCTGACAGTTCAGTGTGCACACCTGCAAGGGGACACAATCATTCTAACAGTTCAGTGTGCACACCTCCATGTGGACACACTCATTCTAACAGTTCAGTGTGCACACCTCCATGTGGGCACACTCATTTCTAACAGTTCAGTGTGCACACCTCCATGTGGACACACTCATTCTAACAGTTCATTGTGCACACCACCATGTGGGCACACTCATTCTAACAGTTCAGTGTGCACACCTCCATATGGACACACTCATTCTAACTGTTCAGTGTGCACACCACCATGTTGGCACACTCATTCTAACAGTTCAGTGTGCACACCTCCATGTGGACACACTCATTCTAACTGTTCAGTGTGCACACCTCCATGTGGGCACACTCATTCTAACAGTTCAGTGTGCACACCTCCACAGGGATACACTCATTCTAACAGTTCATTGTGCACACCTCCATGTGGACACAATGATTCTAACAGTTCAGTGTGCACACCTCCATGTGGGCACACTCATCTAACAGTTCAGTGTGCACACCTCCATGTGGGCACACTCATTCTAACAGTTCAGTGTGTTCACTTCAATGTGGACACAGACATTCTAACAGTTCAGTGTGCACACCTCCACAGGGACACACTCATTCTAACAGTTCAGTGTGCACACCTCCATGTGGGCACACTCATTCTAACAGTTCAGTGTGCACACCTCCACAGGGACACACTCATTCTAAAGTTCAGTGTGCACACCTGCATGTGGACACAATCATTCTAACATTTCAGTGTGCACACCTCCATGTGGACATAATAATTCTAACAGTTCAGTGTGCACACCTCCATGTGGACACACTCATTCTAATAGTTCAGTGTGCACACCTCCATGTGGACACAATCATTCTAACAGTTCAGTGTGCACACATCCATGTGGACATAATCATTCTAACAGTTCAGTGTGCACACCTCCACAGGGACACACTCATTCTAACAGCTCAGTGTGCACACCTGCATGTGGACACAATCATTCTAACAGTTCAGTGTGCACACCTCCATGTGGGCATACTCATTCTAACAGTTCAGTGTGCACACCTCCATGTGGACACACTCATTCTAACAGTTCAGTGTGCACACCTCCATGTGGACACATTCATTCTAACAGTTCATTGAGTACACCTCCATGTGGACACACTCATTTTAACAGTTCATTGTGCAAACCTCCATGTGGACACACTCATTCTAACAGTTCATTGTGCACACCTCCATGTGGGCACACTCATTCTAACAGTTCAGTGTGCACACCTCCACAGGGATACACCCATTCTAACAATTCAGTGTGCACACCTCCATGTGGACACAATCATTCTAACAGTTCAGTGTGCACACCTCCATGTGGACGCATTCTAACAGTTCAGTGTGCACAACTCCATGTGGACACACTCATTCTAACAGTTCAGTGTGCACACCTCCATGTGGACACACTCATTCTAACAGTTCAGTGTGCACACCTCCATGTCGACACACTCATTCTAACATTATATTGTGCACACCTCCATGTGCACATATTCTAACAGTTCAGTGTGCACACCTCCATGTGGGCACAGACATTCTAACAGTTCAGTTTGCACACCTCCATGTGGACACAATCATTCTAACAGTTCAGTGTGCACAACTCCAGGTGGGCATACTCATTCTAACAAGTCAGTGTGCACACCTCCATGTGGGCACACTCATTCTAACAGTTCAGTGTGTACACCTCCATGTGGACACACACATTATAACAGTTCAGTGTGCCCACCTCCATGTGGGCACACTCATTCTAACATTTCAGTGTGCACACCTCCACAGGGACACACTCATTCTAACAGTTCACGTGTACAACTCCATATGGGCACACTCATTCTAACAGTTCAGTGTGCACACCTCCATGTCTACACAGTCATTCTAACTGTTCAGTGTGCACACCTCCATGTGGATAAATTCTAACACTTCAGTGTGCACACATCCATGTGGACATACTCATTCTAACATTTCAGTGTGCACACCTCCATGTGGGCACAATCATTCTAACAGTTCAGTGTGCACACCTCATGTGGACACAATCATTCTAACATTTCAGTGTGCACACCTCCACAGGGACACACTCATTCTGACAGTTCATTGTGCAGACCTCCACAGGGATACACCCATTCTAACAGTTCAGTGTGCACACCTCCATGTGGACACAATCGTTCTAACAGTTCAGTGTGCACACCTCCATGTGGACACATTCTAACAGTTCAGTGTGCACAACTCCATGTGGACACACTCATTCTAACAGTTCAGTGTGCACACCTCCATGTGGGCACACTCATTCTAACAGTTCAGTGTGCACACCTCCATGTGGACACACTCATTCTAACTGTTCAGTGTGCACACCATCATGTGGGCACACTCATTCTAACAGTTCAGTGTGCACACCTCCATGTCTACACAGTCATTCTAACTGTTCAGTGTGCACACCTCCATGTGGATAAATTCTAACACTTCAGTGTGCACACATCCATGTGGACATACTCATTCTAACATTTCAGTGTGCACACCTCCATGTGGGCACAATCATTCTAACATTTCAGTGTGCACACCTCCACAGGGACACACTCATTCTGACAGTTCATTGTGCAGACCTCCACAGGGATACACCCATTCTAACAGTTCAGTGTGCACACCTCCATGTGGACACAATCATTCTAAAAGTTCAGTGTGCACACCTCCATGTGGACACATTCTAACAGTTCAGTGTGCACAAACCATGTGGACACACTCATTCTAACAGTTCAGTGTGCACACCTCCATGTGGGCACACTCATTCTAACAGTTCAGTGTGCACACCTCCTTGTGGACACACTCATTCTAACAGTTCAGTGTGCACACCTCAATGTGGACACACTCATTCTAACAGTTCAGTGTGCACACCTCCATGTGGGCACACTCATTTCTAACAGTTCTGTGTGCACACCTCCATGTGGACACACTCATTCTAACAGTTCATTGTGCACACCACCATGTGGGCACACTCATTCTAACAGTTCAGTGTGCACACCTCCATGTGGACACACTCATTCTAACTGTTCAGTGTGCACACCACCATGTGGGCACACTCATTCTAACAGTTCAGTGTGCACACCTCCACAGGGATACACTCATTCTAACAGTTCAGTGTGCACACCTCCATGTGGACACACTCATTCTGACAGTTCAGTGTGCACACCTCCATGTGGGCACACTCATTCTAACAGTTCATTGTGCACACTTCCATGTGGACACACTCATTCTAACAGTTCAGTGTGCACACCTCCATGTGGGCACACTCATTCTAACAGTTCAGTGTGCACACCTCCATGTGCACATATTCTAACAGTACAGAGTGCACACCTCCATGTGGGCACACTCATTCTAACAGTTCAGTGTGCACACCTCCACAGGGACACACTCATTCTAACAGTTCAGTGTGAACAGCTCCATGTGGGCTCACTCATTCTAACAGTTCAGTGTGCACACCTCCATGTCTACACAGTCATTCTAACTGTTCAGTGTGCACACCTCCATGTGGATAAATTCTATCACTTCAGTGTGCACACATCCATGTGGACATACTCATTCTAACATTTCAGTGTGCACACCTCCATGTTGGCACAATCATTCAAACAGTTCAGTGTGCACACCTC
Source organism: Peromyscus eremicus (assembly GCF_949786415.1). Lineage (NCBI taxonomy): Eukaryota > Metazoa > Chordata > Mammalia > Rodentia > Cricetidae > Peromyscus > Peromyscus eremicus. The sequence continues at coordinate 9,687 of NW_026735547.1, read as the reverse complement.
CATGTGGACACAATCATTCTAACAGTTCACTGTGCACACCTCCACAGGGACACACTCATTCTGACAGTTCAGTGTGCACACCTGCATGTGGACACAATCATTCTAACAGTTCAGTGTGCACACCTCCATGTGGGCACACTCACTCTAACAGTTCAGTGTGCACACCTCCATGTGGGCACACTCATTCTAACAGTTCAGTGTGCACACCTCCATGTGGACACACTCATTCTAACAGTTCAGTGTGCACACCTCCATGTGGACACACTCATTCTAACAGTTCAGTGTGCACACCTCCATGTGGACACACTCATTCTAACAGTTCAGTGTGCACACCTCCATGTGGACACACTCATTCTAACAGTTCAGTGTGCACACCTCCATGTGGACACACTCATTCTAACAGTTCAGTGTGCACACCTCCATGTGGGCACACTCATTCTAACAGTTCAGTGTGCACACCTCCATGTGGATACACTCATTCTAACAGTTCAGTGTGCACAGCCCCATGTGGACACACTCATTCTAACAGTTCAGTGTGCACACCTCCATGTGGACACACTCATTCTAACAGTTCAGTGTGCACACCTCCATGTGGACACACTCATTCTAACAGTTCAGTGTGCACACCTCCATGTGGATAAATTCTAACACTTCAGTGTGCACACCTCCATGTGGACATACTCATTCTAACATTTCAGTGTGCACACCTCCACAGGGACACACTCATTCTAACAGTTCAGTGTGCACACCTCCATGTGGACATAATCATTCTAACAGTTCAGTGTGCACATCTCCAGAGGGACACACTCATTCTAACAGTTCAGTATGCACACCTGCATGTGGACACAATCATTCTAACAGTTCAGTGTGCACACCTCCATGTGGGCATACTCATTCTAACAGTTCAGTGTGCACACCTCCATGTGGACACACTCATTCTAACAGTTCAGTGTGCACACCTCCATGTGGACACACTCATTCTAAGAGTTCAGTGTGCACACTTCCATGTGGACACACTCATTCTAACAGTTCAGTGTGCACACCTCCATGTGGTCAAATTCTAACACTTCGGTGTGCACACCTCCATGTGGACACACTCATTCTAACAGTTCAGTGTGCACACCTCCACAGGGACACACTCATTCTAACAGTTCAGTGTGCACACCTCCATGTGGACATAATCATTCTAACAGTTCAGTGTGCACACCTCCATGTGGACACACTCATTCTAACAGTTCAGTGTGCACACCTCCATGTGGACACAATCATTCTAACAGTTCAGCGTGCACACCTCCATGTGGATACACTCATTCTAACAGTTCAGTGTGCACACCTCCATGTGGACAAATTCTAACACTTCGGTGTGCACACCTCCATGTGGACACACTCATTCTAACAGTTCAGTGTGCACACCTCCATGTGGACATAATCATTCTAAAAGTTCAGTGTGCACACCTCCAGAGGGACACACTCATTCTAAGAGTTCAGTGTGCACACCTCCATGTGGACACAATCATTCTAATAGTTCAGTGTGCACACCTCCATGTGGACACATTCTAACAGTTCAGTGTGCACACCTCCATGTGGACACACACATTCTAACAGTTCAGTGTGCACACGTCCATATGGGCACACTCATTCTAACAGTTCAGTGTGCACACATCCATGTGTACACACTCATTCTAACAGTTCATTGTGCACACATCCATGTGGACACACTCATTCTAACAGTTCAGTGTGCACACCTCCATGTGGACACACTCATTCTAACAGTTCATTGTGCACACCTCCATGTGGGCACACTCATTCTAACAGTTCAGTGTGCACACCTCCATGTGGACACACTCATTCTAACTGTTCAGTGTGCACACCTCCATGTGGACACACTCATTCTAACAGTTCAGTGTGCACACCTCCATGTGGGCACACTCATTCTAACAGTTCAGTGTGCACACCTCCATGTGGATACACTCATTCTAACAGTTCAGTGTGCACACCCCCATGTGGACACACTCATTCTAACAGTTCAGTGTGCACACCTCCATGTGGACACACTCATTCTAACAGTTCAGTGTGCACACCTCCATGTGGACACACTCATTCTAACAGTTCAGTGTGCACACCTCCATGTGGATAAATTCTAACACTTCAGTGTGCACACCTCCATGTGGACATACTCATTCTAACATTTCAGTGTGCACACCTCCACAGGGACACACTCATTCTAACAGTTCAGTGTGCACACCTCCATGTGGACATAATCATTCTAACAGTTCAGTGTGCACATCTCCAGAGGGACACACTCATTCTAACAGTTCAGTATGCACACCTGCATGTGGACACAATCATTCTAACAGTTCAGTGTGCACACCTCCATGTGGGCATACTCATTCTAACAGTTCAGTGTGCACACCTCCATGTGGACACACTCATTCTAACAGTTCAGTGTGCACACCTCCATGTGGACACACTCATTCTAAGAGTTCAGTGTGCACACTTCCATGTGGACACACTCATTCTAACAGTTCAGTGTGCACACCTCCATGTGGTCAAATTCTAACACTTCGGTGTGCACACCTCCATGTGGACACACTCATTCTAACAGTTCAGTGTGCACACCTCCACAGGGACACACTCATTCTGACAGTTCAGTGTGCACACCTCCATGTGGACATAATCATTCTAACAGTTCAGTGTGCACACCTCCATGTGGACACACTCATTCTAACAGTTCAGTGTGCACACCTCCATGTGGACACAATCATTCTAACAGTTCAGCGTGCACACCTCCATGTGGATACACTCATTCTAACAGTTCAGTGTGCACACCTCCATGTGGACAAATTCTAACACTTCGGTGTGCACACCTCCATGTGGACACACTCATTCTAACAGTTCAGTGTGCACACCTCCATGTGGACATAATCATTCTAAAAGTTCAGTGTGCACACCTCCAGAGGGACACACTCATTCTAAGAGTTCAGTGTGCACACCTCCATGTGGACACAATCATTCTAATAGTTCAGTGTGCACACCTCCATGTGGACACATTCTAACAGTTCAGTGTGCACACCTCCATGTGGACACACACATTCTAACAGTTCAGTGTGCACACGTCCATATGGGCACACTCATTCTAACAGTTCAGTGTGCACACATCCATGTGTACACACTCATTCTAACAGTTCATTGTGCACACCTCCATGTGGACACACTCATTCTAACAGTTCAGTGTGCACACCTCCATGTGGACACACTCATTCTAACAGTTCATTGTGCACACCTCCATGTGGGCACACTCATTCTAACAGTTCATTGTGCACACCTCCATGTGGACACACTCATTCTAACTGTTCAGTGTGCACACCTCCATGTGGGCACATTCATTCTAACAGTTCAGTGTGCACACCTCCATGTGGGCACACTCATTCTAACAGTTCAGTGTGCATACCTCTATGTGGGCACACACATTCTAACAGTTGAGTGTGCACACCTCCATGTGGGCACACTCATTCTAACAGTTCAGTGTTCACACCTCCATGTGGACACACACATTCTAACAGTTCAGTGTGCACAACTCCATGTGGGCACACTCATTCTAACAGTTCAGTGTGCACACCTCCATGTGGACACAGTCATTCTAACAGTTCATTGTGCACACCTCCATGTGGACACAATCATTCTAACAGTTCAGTGTGCACAACTCCATGTGGGCACACTCATTCTAACAGTTCAGTGTGTACACCTCCATGTGGACACACTCATTCTAACAGTTCAGTGTGCACACCTCCACAGGGACACACTCATTCTAACAGTTCATTGTGCACACCTCCATGTGGACACACTCATTCTAACAGTTCAGTGTGCACACCTCCATGTGGACACAATCATTCTAACAGTTCAGTGTGCACACCTCCATGTGGACACACTCATTCTAACAGTTCAGTGTGCACACCTCCATGTGGACACACTCATTCTAACAGATCAGTGTGCAAACCTCCATGTGGACACACTCATTCTAACAGTTCATTGTACACACCTCCATGTGGGCACACTCATTCTAACAGTTCAGTATGCACACCTCCATGTGGGCACACTCATTCTAACAGTTCAGTGTGCACACCTCCACAGGGACACACTCATTCTAACAGTTCAGTGTGCACACCTCCATGTGGGCACACTCATTCTAACAGTTCAGTGTGCACACCTCCATGTGGACACACTCATTCTAACAGTTCAGTGTGCACACCTCCATGTGGACACACTCATTCTAACAGTTCAGTGTGCACACCTCTATGTGGACAAATTCTAACAGTTCGGTGTGCACACCTCAATGTGGACACACTCATTCTAACAGTTCAGTGTGCACACCTCTATGTGGACACACTCATTCTAACAGTTCAGTGTGCACACCTCCACAGGGACACACTCATTCTAACAGTTCAGTGTGCACACCTCCACAGGGACACACTCATTCTAACAGTTCAGTGTGCACACATCAATGTGGACACACTCATTTTAACAGTTCATTGTGCACACCTCCACAGGGATACACCCATTCTAACAGTTCAGTGTGCACACCTCCATGTGGACACAATCATTCTAACAGTTCAGTGTGCACACCTCCATGTGGACACTTTCTAACAGTTCAGTGTGCACAACTCCATGTGGACACACTCATTCTAACAGTTCAGTGTGCACACCTCCATGTGGGCACACTCATTCTAACAGTTCAGTGTGCACACCTCCATGTGGGCACACTCATTCTAACAGTTCAGTGTGCACACCTCATTGTCGACACACTCATTCTAACAGTTCAGTGTGCACACCTCCATGTGGACACACTCATTCTAACAGTTCAGTGTGCACACCTCCATGTGGACACACTCATTCTAACAGTTCAGTGTGCACACCTCCATGTGGACACACTCATTCTACCATTATATTGTGCACACCTACATGTGCACATATTCTAACAGTTCAGTGTGCACACCTCCATGTGGGCACAATCATTCTAACAGTTCAGTGTGCACACCTCCATGTGGATAAATTCTAACATTTCAGTGTGCACACATCCATGTGGACATACTCATTCTAACATTTCAGTGTGCACACCTCCATGTGGGCAAAATCATTCTAACAGTTCAGTGTGCACACCTCCATGTGGGCACACTCATTCTAACAGTTCAGTGTGCACACCTCCATGTGGACACAGTCATTCTAACAGTTCAGTGTGCACACCTCCATGTGGACACAATCATTCTAACAGTTCAGTGTGCACAACTCCATGTGGGCACACTCATTCTAACAGTTCAGTGTGCACACATCCATGTGCGCACACTCATTCTAACAATTCAGTGTGTACACCTCAATGTGGACAAACACATTCTAACAGTTCAGTGTGCACACCTCCATGTGGGCACACTCATTCTAACAGTTCAGTGTGCACACCTCCATGTGGACACAGTCATTCTAACAGTTCAGTGTGCACACCTCCATGTGGACACAATCATTCTAACAGTTCAGTGTGCACACCTCCATGTGGACACACTCATTCTAACTGTTCAGAGTGCACACCTCCATGTGGGCACATTCATTCTAACAGTTCAGTGTGCACACCTCCATGTGGGCACACTCATTCTAACAGTTCAGTGTGCATACCTCTATGTGGGCACACACATTCTAACAGTTGAGTGTGCACACCTCCATGTGGGCACACTCATTCTAACAGTTCAGTGTTCACACCTCCATGTGGACACACACATTCTAACAGTTCAGTGTGCACAACTCCATGTGGGCACACTCATTCTAACAGTTCAGTGTGCACACCTCCATGTGGACACAGTCATTCTAACAGTTCATTGTGCACACCTCCATGTGGACACAATCATTCTAACAGTTCAGTGTGCACAACTCCATGTGGGCACACTCATTCTAACAGTTCAGTGTGTACACCTCCATGTGGACACACTCATTCTAACAGTTCAGTGTGCACACCTCCACAGGGACACACTCATTCTAACAGTTCATTGTGCACACCTCCATGTGGACACACTCATTCTAACAGTTCAGTGTGCACACCTCCATGTGGACACACTCATTCTAACAGTTCAGTGTGCACACCTCCATGTGGACACACTCATTCTAACAGTTCAGTGTGCACACCTCCATGTGGACACACTCATTCTAAGAGTTCAGTGTGCACACCTCCATGTGGACACACTCATTCTAACAGTTCAGTGTGCACACATCCATGTGGAAAAATTCTAACACTTCGGTGTGCACACGTCCATGTGGACACACTCATTCTAACATTTCAGTGTGCACACCTCCACAGGGACACACTCATTCTAACAGTTCAGTGTGCACACCTCCATGTGGACATAATCATTCTAACAGTTCAGTGTGCACAACTCCAGAGGGACACACTCATTCTAACAGTTCAGTGTGCACACCTCCATGTGGACACAATCATTCTAACAGTTCAGTGTGCACACCTCCATGTGGACACACTCATTCTAACAGTTCAGTGTGCACACCTCCATGTGGACACACTCATTCTAACAGATCAGTGTGCAAACCTCCATGTGGACACACTCATTCTAACAGTTCATTGTACACACCTCCATGTGGGCACACTCATTCTATCAGTTCAGTGTGCACACCTCCATGTGGACACACTCATTCTAACAGTTCAGTATGCACACCTCCATGTGGGCACACTCATTCTAACAGTTCAGTGTGCACACCTCCACAGGGACACACTCATTCTAACAGTTCAGTGTGCACACCTCCATGTGGGCACACTCATTCTAACAGTTCAGTGTGCACACCTCCATGTGGACACACTCATTCTAACAGTTCAGTGTGCACACCTCCATGTGGACACACTCATTCTAACAGTTCAGTGTGCACACCTCTATGTGGACAAATTCTAACAGTTCGGTGTGCACACCTCAATGTGGACACACTCATTCTAACAGTTCAGTGTGCACACCTCCATGTGGACAAATTCTAACAGTTCGGTGTGCACACCTCAATGTGGACACACTCATTCTAACAGTTCAGTGTGCACACCTCTATGTGGACACACTCATTCTAACAGTTCAGTGTGCACACCTCCACAGGGACACACTCATTCTAACAGTTCAGTGTGCACACCTCCACAGGGACACACTCATTCTAACAGTTCAGTGTGCACACATCAATGTGGACACACTCATTTTAACAGTTCATTGTGCACACCTCCACAGGGATACACCCATTCTAACAGTTCAGTGTGCACACCTCCATGTGGACACAATCATTCTAACAGTTCAGTGTGCACACCTCCATGTGGACACTTTCTAACAGTTCAGTGTGCACAACTCCATGTGGACACACTCATTCTAACAGTTCAGTGTGCACACCTCCATGTGGGCACACTCATTCTAACAGTTCAGTGTGCACACCTCCATGTGGGCACACTCATTCTAACAGTTCAGTGTTCACACCTCATTGTCGACACACTCATTCTAACAGTTCAGTGTGCACACCTCCATGTGGACACACTCATTCTAACAGTTCAGTGTGCACACCTCCATGTGGACACACTCATTCTAACAGTTCAGTGTGCACACCTCCATGTGGACACACTCATTCTACCATTACATTGTGCACACCTACATGTGCACATATTCTAACAGTTCAGTGTGCACACCTCCATGTGGGCACAATCATTCTAACAGTTCAGTGTGCACACCTCCATGTGGATAAATTCTAACATTTCAGTGTGCACACATCCATGTGGACATACTCATTCTAACATTTCAGTGTGCACACCTCCATGTGGGCAAAATCATTCTAACAGTTCAGTGTGCACACCTCCATGTGGGCACACTCATTCTAACAGTTCAGTGTGCACACCTCCATGTGGACACAGTCATTCTAACAGTTCAGTGTGCACACCTCCATGTGGACACAATCATTCTAACAGTTCAGTGTGCACAACTCCATGTGGGCACACTCATTCTAACAGTTCAGTGTGCCCACATCCATGTGCGCACACTCATTCTAACAATTCAGTGTGTACACCTCAATGTGGACAAACACATTCTAACAGTTCAGTGTGCACACCTCCATGTGGGCACACTCATTCTAACAGTTCAGTGTGCACACCTCCATGTGGACACAGTCATTCTAACAGTTCAGTGTGCACACCTCCATGTGGACACAATCATTCTAACAGTTCAGTGTGCACACCTCCATGTGGACACACTCATTCTAACTGTTCAGTGTGCACACCTCCATGTGGGCACATTCATTCTAACAGTTCAGTGTGCACACCTCCATGTGGGCACACTCATTCTAACAGTTCAGTGTGCATACCTCTATGTGGGCACACACATTCTAACAGTTGAGTGTGCACACCTCCATGTGGGCACACTCATTCTAACAGTTCAGTGTTCACACCTCCATGTGGACACACACATTCTAACAGTTCAGTGTGCACAACTCCATGTGGGCACACTCATTCTAACAGTTCAGTGTGCACACCTCCATGTGGACACAGTCATTCTAACAGTTCATTGTGCACACCTCCATGTGGACACAATCATTCTAACAGTTCAGTGTGCACAACTCCATGTGGGCACACTCATTCTAACAGTTCAGTGTGTACACCTCCATGTGGACACACTCATTCTAACAGTTCAGTGTGCACACCTCCACAGGGACACACTCATTCTAACAGTTCATTGTGCACACCTCCATGTGGACACACTCATTCTAACAGTTCAGTGTGCACACCTCCATGTGGACACACTCATTCTAACAGTTCAGTGTGCACACCTCCATGTGGACACACTCATTCTAACAGTTCAGTGTGCACACCTCCATGTGGACACACTCATTCTAAGAGTTCAGTGTGCACACCTCCATGTGGACACACTCATTCTAACAGTTCAGTGTGCACACATCCATGTGGAAAAATTCTAACACTTCGGTGTGCACACGTCCATGTGGACACACTCATTCTAACATTTCAGTGTGCACACCTCCACAGGGACACACTCATTCTAACAGTTCAGTGTGCACACCTCCATGTGGACATAATCATTCTAACAGTTCAGTGTGCACAACTCCAGAGGGACACACTCATTCTAACAGTTCAGTGTGCACACCTCCATGTGGACACAATCATTCTAACAGTTCAGTGTGCACACCTCCATGTGGACACACTCATTCTAACAGTTCAGTGTGCACACCTCCATGTGGACACACTCATTCTAACAGATCAGTGTGCAAACCTCCATGTGGACACACTCATTCTAACAGTTCATTGTACACACCTCCATGTGGGCACACTCATTCTATCAGTTCAGTGTGCACACCTCCATGTGGACACACTCATTCTAACAGTTCAGTATGCACACCTCCATGTGGGCACACTCATTCTAACAGTTCAGTGTGCACACCTCCACAGGGACACACTCATTCTAACAGTTCAGTGTGCACACCTCCATGTGGGCACACTCATTCTAACAGTTCAGTGTGCACACCTCCATGTGGACACACTCATTCTAACAGTTCAGTGTGCACACCTCCATGTGGACACACTCATTCTAACAGTTCAGTGTGCACACCTCTATGTGGACAAATTCTAACAGTTCGGTGTGCACACCTCAATGTGGACACACTCATTCTAAC